>NW_006408574.1:5045266-5063614 GCF_000296735.1 Chrysochloris asiatica | reverse complement strand
GATGGCAACACTCATAAGATATGCTCCCCACGGAATGGTCATTCAATCGATCAATCAGATGAGCAACAGTTCCCTAAGGAAGAGGTTGAGAAGGAAGGGCTGAGACAAGGATGGAATAGAAACGGGAAACCACAGGGAGAAGTGGATCACTGTCGCAGGGAGGGGATCACAATCATTGAGAAGAAACCAAGTGAATGATTTATTAAATGTAAACCTGATGATTTTCTCTGTAAACCTTCACTCAGGTCACAATAAAAGGTTTCAACAAAACCTATGTCCTTGCTCAGATGCTTGTATTATGTTTAGTTCTCATTAGGGTGAGCCTTGGTTGAATGTCGGTCTCCACTGCATAATTATTCATAAGATCAAAAGAGCCCTGGTTTGGATGATGAGGTACGTATGGTCACCCTACATGTTGACAGGAGGGACCAGTTGCTGCAGAAAGACATCCTGCTTACAGAGGGGTCAGCAAAAGAGAAGACCCCCTTGAGATGAACTGACAGGGTGGCAGCTGTAACAGGCTTAAGGATAACAATCAATTGTGAGGTTGGCACAGAACTAGGCAGTGTTTCATTTTGTTGTTCACAGGTCAACTTGATGGCACCTACCAACAACAATTTATCACACTCCACAAAACATTCCTCACCGGCAGAAATGCTCTTGGTCTTAAAACGATATTTACCACTTGTATGCCAATGTCCTGGGGTGATGCTGTAGGATAAGCACTGGACTGCTAAGTGCAAGATTGACAGTTTAAACCCACCAGCCGCTCCTTGGAAACACTATGTAGGGTCGCTATGAGTGGGAACTAACTTGATGGTACTTAACAACAACAACAACGTACCAATGCAACAGCCTGTTGCATTGGACAAACCTGCTGCAAAGGATCTCTTTAAGGTATTGAAAAGCAAAGATGTCACTTTGAGGACTAAGGCGCGCCTGACCCAAGTCCTGGAGTTTTCAGTCATTTCATATGCATGCCAGAAAGCTGGACATTGTAAAAGAAACTCCAAAGAATTGATACATTTCAAATATGGTATTGACATCAAATGTGGACGATACGATGGCCTGCCAGAAGAACAAACAAATGTGTCTTGGAAGAAGCACAGCCAGAATGTTCCTTAGAAGTGAAGATGAGGAGACTTTGTCCTTCAAACATTGGACTTGTTCTCAGGAGGGACCGGTCCCTGGAGAAGGGCATCATGCTTGGTTAAGTGGAGGGTCAGTGAAAAAGAGGAAGTCCTCCAATGAGATGGATTGAGGCATGGCAGCAGCAGTGAGCTCAGACAGAACAAGTGTGAGAGTGGGGCAGGACTGCACGGTGTTTCATTCTGTGAGTCAGAACAGGACAACAACAACCACAACTTCGCTCATTCTTTTCCCAGCATGTGATCACACCATGCTTCCTCTTCCATGTTGTTGTTAAGTGGCATTGAGTCAGTTCCAACTCACAGCGATGACACTGTGTAGGGTTTCCAGGGAGTGGCTGATGATTTGAACCACCGACCTTGCAGTTCATTCCAACCTTGTGGTTCAAACTGACCTTGCGGACCAACGTATTATCCTGCAGCACCACACCAGAGCTCCTCTTTAATTGTTGTTGTTGTTGTTGTTGTTAAATGCCGTGGAGTCGGTTCCGACTCATAGCGACCCTATACAGGGTTTCCGAGGCTGTAAATCTTTACGGGAGCAGACCGCCTCTTTAATAATCTCCTTTATTTCCCTTCATGATTTTTTATGAACATCACTCAGTACCAACGGATCAGGACCAGTAAAGGAGAGGCTACCAAATGCCACTCTGAGCCTATGCTCACATTGGGCTTCATCCTGATGTCACAGCTGCCGGCCAGTGCCGTCCATGGATAGGGCTGGAGTCCTCACGCTCTGTCATGTCATTGTCCAGCTTGTGCTGAATCACAGGAGGCCAGCATGCTCTGCTTCTGCCCCCTGGCCCAGGGAGTGTCCCTCTTTTCTGCCTCCTGCACAGTGTTGCCCCTTCTAAGGAGACGCCCAGATTTAGTGGAAAACGTGACTAGCTTTTGTTTGTGTCTGGGAGAGATTTGTTGCCAGTTAGCGGGGTTTGAAAGTTTCCCTTGGCAGGATTCAGACTAAGACGGCTGGCAGCTAAGACTCTTTTAGAAGCTGAAATGAATTAAAATATTTATTTTTGTCCCCATAGCTGAGACGCAGCAGTAGCGAGAGCCCAATGTTGTTTTTTATGAAGGGGTGGCTCTGTAGGATAAGCACTGGACTGCAAGGTCACTTTGAACTGCAAAGATGGCAATTCAAACACACCTGGGAAATCCTATACAGAGTTGCTATGAGTTGGAACTGGCTTGATGGCACTTAACAACAACAACAATTACACAACTAACCTCTTATGTGTCGTGTTTAGCACCTGCTCCAAGGCCAGTCCACCTGCTCACACACCTGCTAGTGTGTGAGTATGCACAGAGCAGGCTTAATGCCTAACAGGGGACACTGGGTCTCCACCCTCACCCAAGGACAACTGAGCTCGGTTCCACCTCTCATTATCTGTAGGTTCACCAGCTTGTGAAGTTCTAATCCAGCTCCACCTTCCATAAAATCTGTAAAGCTCTGCAGAGGGGAAAGAGAACAAGAGAAGGAGAAACACGAGCGAGGATCAAATCATTTTTGGCTTTGCAGACGTTGAAAGAGATTCGCAAAACATAGGGGAATCCTCCCAGAAACAAGTGTAAGTACAAGACAAGATAAAGTTCATATGATGGTTAAGGTTTTGTGTTAACTTGGCTGGGCAGGGATCCTTGGGGGGTTGGTAGTTTAGGTGTGGTTATCTCCCATGATGAGATCTGCTACTGAGCAGCTGATCAACTGAAAGGTTTCCTCGGGGGTGTGGCTGACTCCCCATATACATGTGAATGCCGTGGAAAATCTGGCTTGCTTTTTACTGGGTCTGAATCCTGCACCCAGCTCCTCCTCTGACCTCCTGTTCTCTGGACTGGAGCCAGCAGGTGACCGTATTGCCTGCTGATCTGGGGAGTTGTCAGCAGCGTGCCATTTTACTTACGGACCTTCATTCATCTCTGCAGCCAGCAGCCTGCCGTCTGACCTGCAGATCTTGGGTTCATCCTGCAGCTACATGAGTCAGGAGAAGCCTCCAGTCTGACATCTGACCGTGGACTTGGAACTTGTACCTGGAACAGCTGTATGAGCCATTCGTTGATGTAAACCTCTGTCCTCTGTCTCCTTTCTCTCTTCTACTCCCTCTCTCTCATTGTTAAGCGTTGTCAAGTTTGTTCCAACTCATAGAGACACTTTATAGGGTTTCTGTGGAGCAGCTGGTAAGTTTGAACCGCTGATATTTTGGCTAGCAGTTGAATGCTTATCCTATAATGCCACACCAGGACTTCCTCTCTCTTGTTGTTGTTGTTGTTGTTGTTGTTATGTGCCATGGAGTTGGTTCCGACTCATAGCGACCCTGTACAGAGTTTCCGAGGCTGTAAATCTTTACGGAAGCAGAAAGCCTCATCTTTCTCCTGTGGAACAGCTGGTAGTTTCGAACTGCTGACCTTTAGGTTCGCAGCCCGATTCGTAACCACTACGCTATCAGAGCTCCTCTCTCTATTTCTCTTTATATGTGTATATGTTGTTGTTATGTTCCATGGAGTTGGTTCTGACTTATAGACACACGTTACTTGAGAGCGTTCCAAGTGGCATCCTGGAGTAGCTTTGTGACTGTGTAGTTCACGTGTGGAGGGTTAGGGTTGAGTATGCTGAGCAGCGGTGGACCTGTGGTGGGGTTACTACTGGCAGCATTTCCTCTTTTCTGAGGCAGCTTTGAGGATAATAAGCAGATTGATTTGATATCCCGGAGCTGGAGTCATCTGGCTTCAGAGGCATCTAGCAGGTTGGAAGTAGTTGTGTGAAACTTGGCACTAAAGATGGGAGAAACCAGCTCTTTGGGAAATGCTTTCAGTACATATTAATGTGGTTTTCAATCACTTCATACCCCCACAAAAGCTGGATAATGAAAAAGGAAGACAGAAGAATTGATCTACTCAAACTGTGGTGATGGGGAAGAATGTTGAATATACCGTGGACCTCCAGAAGAGCAAAACAAATCAGTCTTAAAGAAATACAACAGAGCACTCCTTGGAAGTGAGGATTATAGGACAGTGGCTTCATTACTTTGGACACTTCATCAGGAATGACCAACCTGCTAGAAAAGAGCGTCATGTCTGATAAGACACTGTTGTCACTGTTAACTGCTGTCAAGTTGATTCCAACTGACAGTGTGACCCCATCAGGTCTTCTAGGCTACAGTCTTTATGGGAGGAGATTGCCAGTCTTTTCTTCTGCTGAGCAGCTGACATTTTGGCTAGTAGTCAAGCACTAAATCCTTGGCCCACCATGCTCCTTTCGGTAAAGTGCAGGCTCAGCAGAAATGGAAGAAATCCTCAGTGAGGTAGATTGCCACCGTAGCCACAACAACAGACTGTTAATAATCATGAAGCAGTGTGGAACGGGCACTGTCCCATTCTGCTATCAGTACGTACATGAGGTTACCCTGAGTTGCAGCCAATTTGACAACCACTCACAAAAACAATGTGCTTTTACTAGAGAGCTTCATGAGGCCTCTCAGTAGGTATCGATTAGGTTTTGACCAGTTTCTGATTAGGTTTCAGATTCAATTCAGAACACTCACATCAAGGTTTCTCCCTGTCCCTGACTGATTAAATGCCCAATGGCATTTAGGACCAGAGTGCCAAAAACAACAACAAGGGGTCTGGTTTAAAGGCTCCTGTTCCAAATTTAACTTGAGTTTTTGGCAGTGATACTGAGAGAAACAAGGGCAGCTTACACGTTGCGTAGCAACCAAATATCTTACACATGGGATTTTGACTAGAGTAGGAAGCGGGCCCAGGTGCCCTGCTCAAAGACGCTGACCAACCGCATTCCGCCGGGCAGTACGGTCGGCTGCCATCTTTGAGCAAGACCGATGCTTACTTTCTGCTCAGGTCAAAATCCCACTCACAAGAGATTTGGTTGCTATACAGAACACACGCTCCACTCAGCACGATGAAATGTTTAGAACCAGTTCAAAGTCCTGGGTTTTGCTGACCTGGGAAGGAGGTGGGTGGACACCTGCCAAGAAGGTCCCAGACTGCCACCCTGCTACGGCACTCAATGGAACCGGGTTGAATTATGGTTTTCAATGTGATCATCCACCTTGTCTGAATGGAGATAAAAGATTCAACAGAAGCACACAGTTCAATATACAGAAGAAGCCTTCACAGGCTTTCAGGATGGCAGGGTAAAATGTCTATTGTAAAAGTGTAAAGGTAGACATCCTAGTAAGCACAATGCCCATGAACATTCCCAGCTCACAGGTAGACCTCAGGGATATTGCAATTTCTATTCCAGACAACTACAATAAAGCAAATATAGCAGTAAGTGAGCACACACATTGTTTTGTTTCCTAGTGCATCTAAATGGTACGCTGACACTTGCTAAATGCCATCGAGTTGGTTCTGACCCATAGTGACACTACAGAAAGTTTCCAAGGAGGAGCTGGTGAATTTGAGCAGTCTGGTGATTTATCCCACAGTGCCACACTGGGACTCCATGTTGGCATTAAACTGTAGTTATTAAGTGTGCAATGGCGTGATGAAAAAGTGTCAAGTATTGTTAGAATGCCCAAAGCGTGACAAAGAAACATAGAACCCACTGTTGGGAAAATGGCACCAATGGTTCAGGGTTGCCGCAAACCTTTAATTTATAAGAAGTGCAATGTCTGCAAAGTGGAATAAAACACAGCAGTACCGTATTTCCTCAGTGAGAGTTCATGGGACCTTCACTGCATTACCTCTGAGGCCTCACCAGAGCTCTGGGAGATGGTTGCTACAAACTTCCTTTTACCATTGAGGTGCCGAGGTTCAGCTAGGCCTGATGTCTGCTGAATGTCACACAGCAAGAAATTCAGAGGAAGGACTTGAACATGGGCTAACTCAATTTCATGTCTTAGAAATTCCCATCAACCAGCAAACTGATGTTGAGTCTCCCTTGATTTATGATGATCCTGTGTGTGCCAGAGTATTACTGGGCTCTGGAGGGTTATCAGTGGCTATTTTAGAAGTAGATCATCAGACTGTTCTTCCCAGGTGCCTCTGGGTGGACTTGAACCTCTAACCTTTCATTTAGGAACTGCACATGCTGACTACGCCACCCTCTAATTTTCATCAAGCCGCCACTGTTACTAAAGTTAGTTTCGTTGACATCAGCACATACTGAGTGTCTACAGAATGCAAGGCAATGCACCAAGTCCCCAGGAGGGATGATGGTTATTGTTGGTCACCCTGTAGTTGAATCTGATTCATGATGTCCCCGTGTGTGCAGAGTGGACCTGATCTTCAAGGCTGTGATCGTTCAGAACAGGGAGAACTATGGCACTGAGTAGACTTGTAATATGGTTCTGAAAGAAATGAACCATTTGTGTGGTTATTAATCAGAAGACTAACAATAAAATAACAGACGTAGATAACTCAATGGAAGAACACAGAAACAGAACTAAATTAATGAAAGAAAAAATCAGCAAAATAGAAGACAAATCCATTGAAACATTTTTTTTTTCTTTTTGGAGACACAATCAGAAAAAAGGTTATGCATACCACCAAGAGGATAATTTATGCATCATAAGAATTTCAGAAGAGGAAGAGAAAAAAAAAAAAAAATACAGAGAACATTTTTGAAAACATACTGGCAGAAAATTCCCCAAATGTCATGAATGACCAAGTTTCCATCCCAGAAACTCAATGAACCCCATTCAGGGAAGAAACCAAAAGAAATTCACTAAGATATATCATAATTTGAGAGCAGCTCTTGAAAAACAATATACTGGGCACCAATAAGACTAAGCACTGATTTAACATTAGAATCATGTAGGTAAGAAGGCAATGTTGTTGTTAGGTGCCATTGAGTCGGTGCCGACTTATAGTGACCCAATGCATAATAGAACAAATCACTGTCTGGTCCTGCATCAACCCACAATTATTGGACATCTGAGCACATCACTGCCACCTCTGTGCTAATCCACCTTCCTCTTCTTATCCAACCCTCCACCTTACCAAACATGGTATCCTTCTCCAGGGACTGGTCCCTTCTGATAATATGTCCAAAGTATGAGAGAAAAAAATCTGGTCATCCTGGCTTCCAAGGAACACTCTGGCTGTATTTCTTCCAGCACAAATCTGTTTGTACTTTTGGCAGCCCATGTTATTTTCAATATCCTCTTCCAATACCATAGCTCAAGTGCATCAAGTCTTCTACAGTCTTCCTTATTCACTGTCCAACTTTCACATGCATATGAGGGTATTGAAAATACCATGGCTTAGGTCAGGTGCATCTTAATTCTCAAGCTGACAATTTTGCCCTTGAACACTTTAAAGAGGGCTTGTGCAACAGATTTGCCTGATGCAATATGTCGTTTGATTTCTTGACTGCTGTTTCCATGAGTGTTGATTATTGATCTGAGCAAAATGAAGTCTTTGACAAGAAGGCAATAGGATAACATATATAAAATTCTGAAAGAGAAGAATTGCCAATAAAGACCCAGCAAAAAACGGTCTTTCAAAAACCATGACAAAACTAGGACCCTCCCATATTGGCAGAAATTAAGGGAATTTGTAAAACCCAGACTAGCCTTAAGAGAAATAGTAAAGAAAGCACTTTGGAAAAAAAAAAAAAAAGAGAGAGAGAGAGAGAGCACTCTGGACAGAGATTCCAACAACATCAAACAATATGATATAAAGATGCAACAACTTCATCCAGGTTGCTATTGTTAAGTACCGTGGAGCTGATTCCGACTCATAGTGACCCTGCACAGGTGTTTCTGAGGCTGTAATCTTTACGGGAGCAGAACATCTCATCTTTGTCCCATGGAATCGCTGGTAGTTTCGAACTGCCAACCTTGAGGTTGGCAGCCCGACTTGTAATCACTATGTTACCAGAGCATCATCCAGGTACCAACCCAAATAAAGATTGCACTAAAGTGAACTCTGAGACTGCAACACTGATGGCTGGGGACTGGAAGTGTTAAGCTCTAAATGATGACAACTCCGAAACAAAAAGGGGAAATAAACTGTGTTGTTACAGAACTTCCATATGGAGAATAAATTCAGGTCATGTCACGATATAACAGACTGTTCAACTTAGAAGGATAAAGGTAAACTTCAGGGTGACCACAAAGAGTATTAATAATTCTGCTCACCAAATTAAAGATGAAAATAAAAAAGACTCAACAAACACAAAACTAACAAGGGATGATAGGAAAAGGAAGTCCATATACAAAAAGAGATGTTTAGTGCCACACACACAGTGTAACAAAATGGTAACAATGAATTCATACCTATCCATAATCAATCACACTGAATGTAAATGGGCTAAAGGCACCAGCCAAGAGGTAGAGAGAGAGTGGCAGGATGAATTTTTTTTTAAAAAAAGATTCATTAATATGCTACCTATAAGAGACATATTTTAGACACAAAGAAATAAATAGGTTAAAAATCAGAGAATGGGGAAAACATTAATTAAGCAAACAGTAGCCAAAAGCGAGCGTCAATGAAAATAATAATTTCTGATAAAGTAGACTTTAACTCAAAATCCATTTGTGATAGTTAGGGTTTTGTGTCAATTTGACCGGGCCAGAATTCACTAAAGTTGATGAAAATTGGCAGTTGAGATGTGGTTATCCCCATGGTAAGATCTAATACAGTGTTGTTAACTCTGTGATGATTGGCTACGAACAGTGTAGTTTATGATGATTGGCTGTGAGCAGGCATGGTTAACTCTATGATGATTGGCTATGAGCAGTCAATCAATTGAAAGGCTGTTTCCTCTGGGGTGTGGCCTGTTTCCAATATAAGGGACACTCAGGCTAAGCTTGGTTGCTTTCTGTTGGGTCAGGATCTCCTATCTGGGTCATCCTCCAACTTCTGGTTCTTTGGACTTAAGCCAGTGGCCTGCTTTTTTATCTGCCTGCCTGCTTGTATGTCTGCTGGACCTGCCTTCTGATCTTGCTTCATCTGACCCAGACTTGGGACTCTTTTACCTCTACAATTGTGAGCCATTTCCGTGATATAAATTTCTTTTTATATGTCTGCATATATAAGTTTCACTGGTTTGCTTCTTGAGAGAACCCAGCCTCAGACACCCTGATAAAAGACAAAGAAGGGCATTATAAAGTGACCTATTAAAGGATCAATTCACTAAAAACACATTTAAAATAATGAATATTTATGGACCAAATGACAGCTTTAAAATACTTACTTGTGGTATCTCCTCAAATAAACTCATGGCTTGTAGGTTTGGATAAGGAAGAGTGCAAAGAGCAAAGAAAGAAGTCTAAAAAGCATTTCTCAGGTTTCCAGAACTAGTGATGGAAAGTCCCCACCAGAGACTTCAATTCTCATGGGAAAAACAATACCTGGGTGTTTTCCAGGGACCCTCAGTGAGACACCAAGCATTCCACCAGCCCTGTGGCTAGCCAGTCCCTGAAGCGTAGAAGAGGAAGTACATTTATGTTATGTGCTGGTCACATATAACACGGGTCAAATTTCACTAGAGTTGATTGAAATTGGCTGAAGACCTACTGCTTGGAAAATCCATGTGGACAACCATTTTGTCCTAAGGAAACTGCTCAGAAACTTCAATGCAAAACAGATTCCGATACCTCTTGGTTGTTGTGACAGTTAATGCTATGTCTGGGCCTAGCTAGGCTGAGGCTTCTCAGTGGTTTGCCAGAAGCTTCTCTCTGCAGTCGCCCCATGAACAACACGGGTTTGAACTGCTCAGGTTGTCTAATATGCAGATGTGTTTTTCCTGTTGCTACAGCAATGAGTTCAAATCCGAGCACTTGCTTGATGTGCCCCATGAGTCTTGCAATCACAGTGTGAATAGAAGGGAGGTGGGAGGGTGAGGGGCTTGCATTTACTGGAGACATGAGCTGCTCACTCAGAGATGATTCACATCACACAATGTTTTAAGTAGTACTTGTAACGGAAAGAAAGTGGGCTGGTGCCATGCAAACTGTGTAGCTCAAGGGTCAGTTGTAAATGGTACATGGATTTTCGACTGCACGGGAGGTGGGCTCTCCTAACCCCCCAGTATCCCAGGGTCAGATGTATAATGTGATCACCTTCCATGATGTGATCTGATGTGAGCAGCCATTCAGTTGAAAGGGGACTTTCCCTGGGAGTGTGGCCTGAGCCCAGTATAGGGATAAGTGGATGTTCTGAATATCCTGGCAGATGTCCTCATTTCTGATGCTTCCCTGTGCCTTTCAGTGGTTCACATCCACCTAACTCCCTTCCCGGCATACTCTTATCTCTGAGGGTTTTGTTGTTGTTGTTGTTAGGTGCTGTTGCATTTGTACCGACTCATATCAACCTTTCGTACAACAGAAAGTCACACTGCCTAGTCCTGCCCCTAACTCACAACTCACAATCCATCACTGTGCCAATTCATGTTGTTAGGGGTGGGGAGGTTTTCCTTTTTTTTTTTGCTGACCCTCAAATTTATCAAGCATGATGTCCTTCTCCAGGGACTGGTCCCTCCTGATAATATATCAGAAGTATGAGAGATGAAGTCTGGTCATCCTGACTTCTAGGGAACATTCTGGCTGTACTTCTTTCAACACAGATTGGTTTGTTCTTTTGGTGGTCTATGGTACTTTTAATATTCTCCTCCAACACCATAGGGCAAATGCATCAAGTCATCCATGGTCTTCTATATTCACTGTCCAAAACTAGTTTGCACACAACTACTAACTGAGAGGTCGGCAGTTTGATCCCACCCATCAGTACCGTGGGAGAACAGACTGATAGCACACTTCTGTACGTCACAGCCAAAACCACCCTTTGGGGCAGATCTACTCTGAAACACATGGGCTTCCCATGAGTCTGAATTGACTTGGTTCTGGTTTTCTGTCTGTCTACAGGACTTGCTTCTCTAGGCCTTCCTCCTCCAGTTCAATATAATTACTCTCAACGTAGCCTGGTTGCATCGTGGATGATGAGCTGGTGTGGTTAGCAGTCCACTAGGGATCGCTTGCACCACCCTTAAACTCCCTCCATGTCTAAACATAGCAGGTCTCTAACTTGAATGTGTTTCAGGTCCCTGGGAGAGTATGGGGAACCCATAACTCTGGGCCCCATCCTGCACATTCCTGATTCAGGAGGTCTGGAGCAGGGTGGAGAATCTGAACTTCTAACAAGCCCCCAGGTGGTGCTGATGCAGCCAATTCAGGAACACTAAAACCCAGCATTTCAGCGGCTCCGGAGAAAAGAAGATATTTCTTTAAAAGGCACCTGGCTGCGGGTACATTTGCTGCTGTGTGTTTTTAACAGCAGCCCTGCAGAGCAGAGCAGGTGGGTATAATTTCCAGTTCACTTGAGGATAGAACACTGAGCCTTCGTGTATCTCTCGGTGGACAATGTAGGACAGTCACCAGGTTTAGCGGAAAGTCCGGGGCAGAGGACCCAACCAGCCAGGTATGTAGGGCTGGCTTGTGATTACTTACTAATCTGCAGTGAACCATTTCATACGTCGTGTGGCGCTGTGAGTTAATGCACTGGACTATGAAGTCATTTGAACTGCCAGGTTGGTGGTTCAAGCTCACCAGCTGCTCCTTGGAAACCATATACAGGGTTGCTATGGGTCGGAACCGACTCGACGGTATTTAACACCAAAACCCATAGAAGAACCTGCTTCTAGGTCTGGCTGCCATCTGCCTCCCAACCCCACAGTACCTTCCTGCAGAATCAAAGCCTCTTTTTAAATGAACAATCCCAGACAGGGACAGAGTAAGCAAAGTAAGCAGGACCTGGTCTGTGATTAGTTACTAATCTGCAATGAGCAGATTCAACAATGCTCTTAAAGGAGATTTACTTCCTCCTTTCTCTGACATTGGAGTCTCTTAAAACAGGACTGAAAGAGATGGTATCTGTTATTCTACAGTACAATTCAATACTTACAATTCAAGGGCCTGTTAATGATACAAATTGTTCCGTGTTGCAAGCTGACACCCCAAAGAGATCTCGAATGGCTACATTAAGTTCTGAAAAAGCTGCTGACAGTTTTAGGTGCCTATGAATGTTTTTGAGCCTCTAAAACTAGGCAAAGCACGCATATTATAAAATCAAAACAAAAAGATCAAAAGCCCGGTGCTGTGAAGTGATGTTTCTGTACTATAGCGACCTTGGATCACAGAGCACTACTGCCCCGAGGGTTTCCTCGGCTGTAAGTCTTTACAGAAGCCCAGGGCCTCCTCTTTATCCTATGGAGTGGTTTTAATTTAGTCAATCTGTATGTTGAGCAAATAATTCGAGAAATTGGACTATTTGGAGGTTTTTGAACAGCCAACCTTTTCATTGGTTGTTGTTGTTGTTAAGTACCGTACAGTCAGTTCTGACTCATAGTGACCCTGTATAGGATTTCCTAGGAGTGACTGATGAGCTTGAACTGCTGACCTTGTGGTCCAAACCACCTTGCAGTCCAGCTCATTAACCCACAGTGCCACAGTGTTCGAAGTATGAGAGATGAAGTTTGGCCATCTTGGCCTCTAAGGAGCACTCTGGCTGCACTTCTTCCAAAATGAATTTGTCGGTTCTTTTGGCAGCCCATGGCACTTTCAATATTCTCCTCCAACACCATAGCTCAAAGGCATCAATTCTTCTACAGTCTTCCCTATTCACTGTCCAGCTTTCGCATGCATATGAAAACACCATGGCTTAGGTCAAATTGGTAAGTGAGTGCTTTAACCATTGTGCAGGTAGAGTTCCTTCACATACCATAAACAAACCAAAAAATTTCACTAATAGCTTGTTCTGTGCTGCCATCAGCATGTGTGAAATCAAATAAAATGACACCCTGCCCATTGGTTTCCAGCAGGAAGGAAGGGCTGACATGGAGTTTATCATGGGAAATGGCCACTGGGCTGGGTTCTATTGTCAGGTTGGCTGAACACTAGGACTGCTTCCCAGAATCCCCTGACTGTAGGATTTGCCATTAAAGTTGGCCCAAAGTATCATTAGGATAAGCACTGGAATTCGAACAACAGGGTCAGTGGTTCTAGCCCACTGATCACTTCATGGGAGAATGATGAGGCTCTCTGCTCCTGCAAAGATTTTTGGAGCCCTGGTGTGGCACTATGGGTTAATGCACTGGACTGCAGAGTCATTTGAACTGCAAAGCCGGCAGTTCAAGCTTACCAGATGCTCCTCGGAAACCCTATGCAGGGTCGCTATGAGTCGGAACCAACTTGATGGCACTATACAACAATGAAAATGTCGTTGCCCAGGATTTGGGGGTGAATGTGGCAGCCATTACCCTCAAGGTGGTGAGAGACAGCTGAAAGGTCATTGTTGGAAGTTGGACCCTTTTGAACATGTGAGTGTCATCCTACTCTGACAAGTGCTCAGATTCCAATGAGCCATTTCAAAGATGGCACAGGCTGCTAACACACAGTGCTGTAGAAATCAAAAGTCTACTCATATTAGCTTCTCATTTGTTTTGGTTAATAAGCACCCCAGTGAAGGTGAGGCAGTGTCGTGTCATGGGTCTGATTGTATTTCCCTAATGACAAGTAAGCATGGGACTGCTGACCACAATCTCTGAAGTTCAAACCCACCAGCCTCTCCGAGGGAGATTACTGAGGCTTTCTGCTCTGGTAAAGATTTACAGCCTCAGAAACCCTGTACAGGGTTGCTATGATTCGGAACTGACTCCACGGCACACCACCACCATCACCGCCACCACCATCACCACCATCACCACCATCACCACCACCACCACTCCTATAAAGATTTACAGCCTTGGACAGTCTACTTACTCTGCCTGCCAGGGGTTGGTATGAGTTGGAATAGACTCAATGGTAGTGTTTGCTTTTGTTGTTGTTTTTAACGACCAATAAGGAGTCCTTGAGTGATACAAAGGTTAACGTACTCAGCTAGGAACCTGAAGGTTGGAGTTCACTCAAAGACACCTCAGAAGAAAGCTCTGGTGACCTAATTCCAAGATCAGCGGGTCAAACTCACCATTAGGATGGTTCCAAGCACTAAACCACTATGCCACCAGGGTTCCTTTGGCAACAGCTCAGCGTCTCCTGAGAAAAACACAACACTCAGGGGACACTGAGAAAAACACCACACTTAGGGGATGCTGAGAAAGATACAACACTCAGGGGATGCTGAGAAATATACAACCCTCAGGGGACGCTGAGCTATTGCCAAAGGAACCCTGGTGGCACAGTGGTTTAGCGCTTGGAACCCCCACCCTAATGGTGAGTTTGACCCACTGACCTTAACAACGGTACTTAGAATCCACCAACTCTTGGTGATCTGCTTCCACAAAGATGGCATCATTGGAAATCCTATGGGGCAGTTCTCCCCTGTGTGTGGCTACAAGTCTAAATCAACTGGATGGCCAGGGGTTGGGGATTTTTATTTGGACTTCTGTGCAGGGTGATGGTAGAACAGCAACATGATGAACAAAGTTAATGTCACTGATCTGCACATGTGTAGATTGTGGAAATGACAAATGCCTTGTTGTCACAACAGAAAAAAGAATAAAGAAGTGGGTGGAACTGTGATCCGCCATCTTGGTTCCACCCTTGATCAGGGCTTTGTGCTCATGTGTGTGATGATGACTTTGGGGACCCAGCCAGGTCTACAGGATTGAAGGCACACACAGAGGTCAAAGGTATGACAGCTCGGTGACTTCCAGGAAATCACTCTGTGTCTTAAGCCCCCCTGCCAAGGGGCTCACAATGAAGAGGGTTGGATTGGGCTGGAAGAACTGCTCCTAGAAACACCTCAAGGAAGGGACAATGAGGAAAGAGAAAACTGTCCGTGTCTTGCATGAATGAGGGCTTGGAGCTCAGTACCAGGAGGTTGGTGTTGACCAGGGAGGAAGAGAAGACACCCAGTGAGGATTGCAGGCAAAGGAGATTTAGAACAAGCATTTTTCAAACTGTGGTTCATGAACCCTGGATGTCTAGAGACAGAATCTTGGAGGGTTCTCAATTCTCATTAAGGATCTTTTAATATTGTTTTTCCATGCTTATGATAACCAAAAGTGTGCAATGATTGCTGTTATACATGCATAATTGCTAAGCCTACCACATGTCCTTCAGGAATCAGCAAATTGTTCCTGTAGAAGGTCTTTGTGGTATCTTAGGGTGGGTTTTCTAGAGGAGCAAAGCCAGTGAAGTAGAAACTAAACCAAATTCACTGCCGCCTAGTCGCTTCTGACTTGTAGACTGTAGGGCGTCCAAGATCGTAAATCTTTATGGGTGCAGACAACCTCATCTTTCTCTCTCGGAGCAGCTGGTGAGTTTGAACCACTGACCTTGAGGTTAACAGCCCGATGTTTAACCCACTGCACCAATAGTGCACCTTCAATGAAGCATAACTATGTATTGTTGTTGTTGTTATGTGCCCTCAAGTTGGTTCCAATTCATAGCGACCCTGTGCACAACAGAACAAAACTTAGCCTGGTCCTGCACCAACCTCACAATCGTTGTCTGAACCCATTGCTGCTGCCACAGGGGCGATCCATCTTACTGAGGGATTTCCTCTTACTCGCTGACCCTCCATTTTACCGAGCATGAGGTCCTTCAACTAGTCCCTCCGAATAACAGGTCCAAAGTATGAGAGAAGTCTTGTGATCCTGACTTCTAAGGAGCATTCTGGCTGCACGTCCAAGACAGATTTGTTTGTTCTTTTGGCAGCCCATGGTTCTTGCAATATTCTTGACTAACACCATAACTCAAATGCATCAATTCTTCTGAGGTCTTCCTTATTCTTTGTCCAACTTTCACATGCATGTGAGGCAACTGAAAATACTGTAGCTTGGGTCAAGTACACCTCTGTCCTCAAAGTGACATCTTTGCTCTTTAACACTTTAGAGAGGTCGTTTGCAACAGATTTTTCTAATGTAAAATGTCTAGTGCAATACATCTGGTAAATGTACTTGTTAATTATCAGCAGGTTAATTTGACTCATGACAACCCTGTATAGGGTTTCTGAGGCTTTAAATCTTTGCAGGATCAGAAAGTCTCATCTTTCTGTGTAGCAGTTGGTTGGCTCAAACTGCTGACCTGGCGGTTTGCATTCCAGTGCTTATCCTCTAGAGAGGGATTTATTTCAAGGAAACGGGTCACACAATTGTTGCAGTTGGCAAGTTCCAAATCCTTGGGCCAGGCAACAGGCTAGAGGTACCGCCTATCTCGTGTGTTTGCAGGGGTTGATGAACCCAAAATCTGCAGGTTAGGCACACGTGCCAAGAACTGGAAGTCAGACAAGGAGTTGGACACAGGATCCAGAAAGGGTGGACTTTATCAGGCCTGGGTACATGTTGGATGCAGGCCACACCCCCAAGGACACGCCCCTTCCAACTGATTGGCTACTCACATCAGCTCACACAATGGAGAATGATACATAGTATGTACCAAACCACTGAGAAACATAGTCCAACCGAGTTGACACATAACATTAATCATCACAACAGGAAAGTACTTAACCCTGCCATTGAGCACCGCAGCAACTATGGGCATACGTGGATGTGTAAGCACACACCAGTCCTGGTATAGCACTGGACCACAAGGTTGGTTTAAACTGCAAAGTCGGTGGTTCAAACTCATCAGCTGTTCCTCACAAACCCTATACAGGGTCTCTAGGAACCAGAACTGACTCTATGACTCTTAACAACAAGCACACACCAAGGAACTCTGGTGATGCAGTGGGTTAAATGTTGGCTGCTAACTACAAGGTTGGTAGTTCAAACCCACCAGCCGCTCTGCAGGAAGCAGACAAAGCAGCCTGTGTCCATAAAGATTGACAGCCTCGGAAATGCAATGGAGCAATGTCACTGTCTCACAAAGCCATTCGGAGTCTGGATGGATTTGATGGCAGGGGGTTTGGGGTCAGGGCATCGACCAGTGACTTGAGACTAACATGCCAAGACTGAAGAAAGAGGCTGGAAGTTCTGGGATATTGATAAAGAGTTTATTATGGGTTTGCTTACCGAGGCAAAGCCCTGGGTGGTGGTAGGGCAGGTCCAGTCTCTGTCCCCCAGAGAGAGACAGGGGCTTTGATAACTCTGGTGAACAAAGGTGCAAGGACCCTGGACCTCCCGGGCCACCCCACGCAGTGTGCCATGCACTGGCTTAGCGGACTGAGGTGATGGCAAGCAAGAAGGGAGCCAGCTTTGGCCTCGAAAATGCCTTTTTCCTAATGAATGAGTGTGAGTACTCCAGTAGCCCTCCTTTACAAAGGCAGGGAGAGCCTGGATCTAGTCCCCAGGCCACTGGGTGCTTGACACCTGTCAAGACCACGTGGTCCCTCCAAGTGTCTTTCCAAACATGTGGCAAATGCCTGTGCTCTCTACCATCCCACCCCAAGCCCAAATAAGACCTGGGGTCAGAGCCAAGTCTCAGCAACAGGAGTGGGAGTCTATACACAGAGCAGTGCAAGACCCTCCACCCCGAAGCACAAACAGACGGCAAAGAGGCTGAGGGGTCTGCAGTGAAAGACCCGAGCTTCGCTTCCTCACACAGACTCATGTGAGCTCAAATCCGGTAAGGTGCTAACAGCCCTGGTCTCAGCAGATACCTGCCAGGTAGTAATGAGGCGCTCTTCCTTCCTTGTCAGAAAATTCTCTCCTTCCCATTGAGTGTGAGGAACACGGTGTGAAGCCTGTCCCCGTCCCACCTCACCTCCAGCATGGCTGGCATTCACAAGAGGGAACCAGAATAGCATGTCATGTTCTAACAGCATCACCAGCACTGAGACTAAACACACACTGATTCTAAATCTGTATCCGCTGTGCGTGTGAACAGTGATACGGTGTCGCTGTGCTGGGAGGTCACCCGGGATGGGGTACATGCTAAGAGTGGATAGCGATACTCCGTCACTTTCCGGACTTTTCCAACTTCAATGTCACAGCTTCAAGACTGAAAAGCTACTCTGGCTCCACCGTGTTCACCTCGGACTTGGAGGTTCTGTCATAAAGACAGTGAATTCCAGAGGAGAGAGGAAGACATGACTTGGGTCTTTCTGGCAGCTTTGTATCATTAGGTCACCTAGTTTGCCACAAAACTAGTCAAGACGGGGAAGAACAAACCAGATGGCGGATCGGGTGGACGTATAGCAGAGAGCTCTGCCAACAACAACACAGAATAGCCGACCAAGCAGGCTCAGGGGATGGTCCCAGAACTCTGACCCACATATAAAGGAATACTTAGAAGGTTGGAAGGCTCACAGCTGGGGGAATTTGTGGCAGAAGCAAGAAATCTATTGCTTTCTAGTCCGG
>NW_006408574.1:5040902-5041986 GCF_000296735.1 Chrysochloris asiatica | reverse complement strand
TCAATCCACAATAAAAACCTTAAATTAAAAAAACAAACAAAAAAAAACTAGTCAACATGCCTTCTCAGAGGCTGCCAATCCTGGGACCTACTCTAGGACCTACTGAGATGTAGGGGGTCATTGGCGCGCCAACGAAAGTTCTGGGGCCTGTGATTCAGTTCTGCTCAGACACACGTGGAGTCGGACTCAACACCAACTGGTGGGGGTACTAGTCAGGTGTATGAAGCACGAGTCGTCTGTCACACTGTGATGCTGGAAGCAATGTCTCTGGTGTTTCTAATCCCACCAGCGTCACCCAGAGCTTCCAGACTAAGGTAGACTAGGAAGAAAGGCCTGGAAATCTGCATTCATAAGTTCAATCAAAACTGCAGGGATCACCACAAAATGTGCTGGAAGGTGAGGCCCCTAGCCTGGAGTAAACTCAAAATACTCAGGGATCATGGCAATGTATGTAGCATGACATCACTCCTAAGGATAGCGCAGACCCAAGGCTTCATTATTGTCAGTGTCACCATGAACTGGAGCAAACACAACAGCCATGAAGACCAACAACAAAGGTATACAAGTCTTGGGGTTCTCTTTAATATGCTATTGTTATCATCATTAGATGCCTCCAACTCATAGCAACCCCCGGGGACAACAGCACGAGACACTGCCCAGGTCTGTGCCATCCTCACAATGGTTGCTAGGTTTGAGCCCACTGTTCCTGCCATTGTGCCAATCCATCTCATTGAGGAGCTTCCTCTTTTTCACTGACCTTCTACTTTACTCAGCGTGATGTCCTTCTCCAGGGACAGGTCCCTCCTGAGAACATGTCCAACGTACATGAGACCAAGTCTCACCATCTTCATTTGTAAGAAATGTTTTGGCTACACTTCTTCCAAAGTTGTTGTTAAGTTGTTAAGTGCCATCGAGTCGGGTCCGACCCATAGCGACCCTGTACAGGGTTTCCGAGGGTGTAAATCTTCACGGGAGTAGAAAGCCTCATCTTCTCCCGCGGAGCGGCTGGTAGTTTCAAACAGCTGACCTTAAGGTTCGCAGCCCGATTCGTAACCACTACACTACCAGAGCTCCTATGTAAAAA
>NW_006408574.1:5027594-5040742 GCF_000296735.1 Chrysochloris asiatica | reverse complement strand
CATCTTTCTCCCACGGAGCGGCTGGTAGTTTCGAACCGCTGACCTTAAGGTTCGCAGCCCGATTCGTAACCACTACGCTACCAGAGCTCCTTCCAAAGTAGATTTGTTTATTCTTTCAGAAGTCCATGGTATATTTTAGATTCTTTGCCAACACCATAACTCAAAGACATCCACTTTTCTCTGGCCTTCCTGAGTCAACATCCAGCTTTCTCACGCATTCGAGGTAGTTGAAAGTACCATGACTTGGGTCAGGTGGACCTTAGTCCTCAGAGAAGCATCTTTGCTTTTTAGCATTTTAAAGAAGTCCTTAAGATAAAGAATGCTAGTGGATAAACACAAAATTATGAATATAGGCTTTTGGAAGCGGCTTATGCTACTGAGGAGAGGGAAAGTGTATGTTTCATTAAAAAATAAACAAAAAACAGCTGCTGAACAGCACTTAATAATAACAACAATGCTTCCCCCTAAGAAATCTGTGCTCTTCAATTTACACCATGTCAAAACAGCAGTTTGGGCATCCTTTAGGGCAGGGATAGGGAACCTTTTTTCTGCTAAAATGTATTACATCACTTGCAAGCCTTACAGAATTATCAATTTGAAAAGTAGCCTGCTCTATTTGCTCAAACATTTAATTAACTCACACCTAATGTGGTCAGCAGAGTCCTAGTGTGGCACTGTGGGCTAATGAGTCAGACTGCAAAGTCATTTGAACGCAAGTTCAGTGGTTCAAGCTCACCAGCTACTTCTTGGAAACCCTATGAGTCAGAATCAATTCGATGGTACTTAACAACAATGTAGTCAGCGGTTCGAACTCACCAGCTACTTCTTGGAAACTCTCTACAATGTCGCTATGGGTCAGAATCAAATCAACCGCACTTAAGACCTGGGGACCCTTGGGCCCAGAGTCAGTGACATAGCCACAGAAGACTAGAGTGGAGAGTGAAGCGTCCAGCTGATAAGAAGAGAGGGCATATGCATAAGAACACCCACACTTGCAAATAATACCCACTTGTCCTGGCTTCAATGACTGGATGATCAGAGCTCAACCAGAAGTAAAAAGAAGAGGGGGAAAAAAAGTACTCTCATACAATTTGATGAAGTTGACCTACACCTATGGATGCAGTAGCTCAAAAGAGGGAACAAGTCCTAACAGCAAGAATCATTCCCACCCCCTCCACACACAGAGTAGACAGGGATGGGCAACTTGGACATTGGCTACCTAAAATGGGGTTGGGGGGCTATAAAGGCAAGAAGTGACTGGCTTACAAGCTTTCAAGAGGGAACCTAGATCCAGAGGGCCTGGAGGAAGGTAAAATCTCCAGTGAGTAGTATTCAATCTGCCTAGGCGGGGCTGATGCAATGAAATGCAGATGGGTCTCTTGTGATATAATAGTGAATAATTATTATCAGGACTGATTGTGAGGGTCAGAAATGTAAAGGTAGACATTTTATAGCAAGGAGGGGAGTGATTAACTTTTCAGTCTAGGAGCAGAGGTCCCTAGGACCATCAAGGGAGAAGAGCAGAGAGCAGGACCCTACCCAGAGAAGCAGTGATGCCTGAAATGGAGGCAGAGATGATGACGTGGAGCAATGGAGCAGCTGGAGACTTTAGATCCAGAGAGGGAGAGCGACTGTGTGCTGAAGACCTGGGGGGTATGGGGGAAGGACTGCATGGAGGGGATTGTAACCATGGCAATGATACGACATACGATAGAATGAATGTAAAACTAATGTTCTCCCATGTAAACTATCACATAATTCACAATAAAACATTAAAAAAAAAAAAAAATCAACCGCACTTAACAACAATGTGATGGCTGGACTTCAGTTGCCTCGGCAGGGCCAGATCACATGATTTTGCATCCTTCTTTTCAACATTCTTTGAGTTTGCTGTCATTAAGTGCCGATGAGTCAGTTCCGATTCATAGTGATCCTGCAGAGGGTTCCAGAGACATGTAAGTATTTGCAAAGCAGAAAGGTAGGCTTGAACTGACTGCTGACCTTGTGGCTAGCAGTCCAGTGCTTATCCTACAGAGCCACAGCGTTCCAATTAAGGAGTTTGGGAAACAACAACAAAATGTCTGAGGGGTCAGACCAGGGCTGTAGGGTGCGTGGGATCAAGTTTCTGATGGCATTCTCATAAGAGAACTTTGCTGCCCTTAAGGAATGAGAACGTGCATGTTGTGATGGAAAACTCAACTTTCCTGGCCTTTTTCTCACCAACGCAGTTTCCCATTTTCTTAAAACTTCTTCATAATAAGCCCCATTATCGTCCGGGGTACTTGGAGAAAAATCTATCAAGATGCCCCCTTTGAAATCCCAAAACACCATTGTGATTAACTCCTGAGCTGATTTCTCTGCCTTGAATTTAACTGGCCCAGCAGATTCCCTCAGAAGCTACTGTTATGTCTGGACCTTCTCTTGAAAACCCAAGACTGTGCCGAGTATATTACTGAGAGAACTTGTCTGCAACCATCCACCAATTAAAGACACTTGTTTAAACATGTCTTGTTTGGAATAAACTTGCAGTAATACTTTTTGACTTATTGCAAAAAACAAAACAAAATCACTGGAACAGCTGCTGCCGAGTTGACTTCAACTCATGAAAATCCATGTGCTTCAGGGTAGAACTATTCCAAAGAGTTTGCAGCGCCTGTAATTGTCCAGAAATAGATCTCCTGGTCTTTTTTCCAAGGCACCGCTGGGTGGATTTGAACCACCAACCTTTTGGCTGATAGCCAAGAACTTAGCCATTTGCCCCAAGCTGGGACTCACTTAGCTTCATAGTAGCTCCCCTCTGCTGGGGCTCACTCATCAATGTCCCCGCAAAGTGCTCTCAATTCCTGCTCAGGGTCATTTATGGACTTTTTTGTATCGAATGGATTTCATAGACTTTCAAGGCCAATGCCCAATAACATAGCAACATTTGACCAAATGCTTTCAGTTTACTAAACCAAAACCATCCCTGCTGAATCCGCTCTCCCGAGGTTTTCTCGTAGTTTCTGGCTGTGCAGTGCAGCGTGTGGATGGACTGTGGTCAGCAAGAGCCGGGCAATGACTGCCATCAACAGAGCTGCTGGGTTATAATCTCAAAGCTTGCTGTTGGGATGTCTCCTTGAGCAAAATCCCTGATTGGCGGAGAGACCTCCTCATTTATGAACCATCATTCTGTACAAACAAGCTGCCACCCAAAAGTTGTGCAGCAGGTGCTTGAGGTAACTCAGCCTGTGTCTTGGTTTTCACATCAGCACGCTTCCTCTCTGCAGCAGGTGGAGACCAGACTGGGGACTATCAGCCCTTGTTGATAAGATTTTCCAGGTGCTCGGAACCTGGGGGGCTGCGTACGGTACTCATTCCCAGGCATTCACACCCTCCAGGGACATGGAATGGACCTGCCTTCTGCAGCAAAAGGACCCTACTGTAGGGAAGGCCCCATTCATCCCTGGTGGCTTGTGCTTGCTCTCTTTGAGAAAGCAGAATACATTTACAATGAAATGGAAAATGCTTGTATGGGATTAGTGAGCATCATGGACCACTGCAGAGTGTCCCCTCCCAAAGTCAAATCTGACAAGACGCGTGCCTGGGTTCAATGAAATCAAATATGGCAGCACAGTTTGCTCTGAGGGAGAACGATGGCTCTTCGTCCCTGTGTTCATACCATCCCTCCATTGCATTTAGTCTGCCTGACTTTATGGCTGGAATTGTTTTTTGTTTTCATTCATTAACGTCATCACCTGCTCATTGGCTGTGGAGAAGCCAGGGGTCTCGTGACAGGTGTGGAGGAAGTTCTGCTGTTACACGGTGTTAGCACAGGTCTGAAGACCACAAGGAGTGTCAGATCTATGCACACAGGAGCCTTGTTCAAAGGGGAACATGCTCAGTGCTACCCAAAAGTTGGGGGGTATTTGAGTCTCCTCAGGGGTACCTCAGAAGAAAGGCCTGGTGATCCCTGGGTGGAGCAAATGGTTCTTGACTTGACTACTAGCTGAAGAATTAGGGGGCTTCCAACCCACCCACATGTGCCCCCGATGACCTACCACAAAATCAGCTGTTGAAAAACCCTATGGAAAACAGGGTCCTGGTGAGACAATGCATTAAACATTGGGCTGCTAACCAAAGACCAGAGGTTCAAACCCACCGGCTGCTCCAGAGGAGAAAGATGAGGCAGTGTGCGTCTGTGAGGAGAAACAGCCTTAGAAACCCTGAGGGGCAGTTGTATTCTGTCCTATAGGGTCACTGTGCAACATACACGGGGCCACTGTCGTGAGTCAGAGTCAGTGCTCCCGCACAGTGTCTCTCTGACTGCTCCCTTCAGAGCCCTTCCCCCCGGCCTTGCACAGACACCCCGCAGGCCGCACCTGCCTTAGCCCACCTGCCTCCCCTTTAACTGAACAGCCATGTGTCTGGGGAGTTTCCTGATTTACGGACAGCTCGTAACGTCCCCGTTAGTGTTTGTCATTGTGTGCCGTAGAGTCAGCTCCAATGCATAGGGACCCAGGCTCCATATGATAAAGCACTGGGCTGCGAACCACAAGGTCCATGGTTCAAACCCAGAAGCCACTCTGCAGGAGAAAGATGAGGCGGCTTTCTGCTCCTGCAAAGATTTAAAGCCTCAGAAACTCTGTACGGGGTCGCTATGAGTCCAAGTTGACTTGGCAGCATTGAACACCAACAGTAACAAGAATAGGGTTTCTGAGAATGGTGTGTGGGTTTGAACCACCAACCTTGTGGTTGGTTGAGTCCAATGTTTATCCAACAGCACCACACCAGGGCTCGTAGGTGGAGCAAATGGTTCAGCACTTGACTATTAGCCAAAAGATTGGTGGTTCCAATCTACCCATAGGCACCTCAGAAGAAAGGTCTGGCAATCTGCTTCCAAAATGTCACAGCCTTGAAAACCCAGCGGAGCTCAGGTCTGCTCTGCACACATAGGACACTGACTGGGTGGCAACTAACACCAACTAGACCACCTCAAACTCAGTGTCGTTTCCTTCCCAGGCTTCGGATAGACTCTAGTAGACCTGTCCATTGGAGTCCAGCACTGGTCCTGCAAACACAACTGCCCAGCCCTGAGTTCCTCATGTCTCCCAGACCTGACCACCTTCTCTCCTTCCATCCCTCAGTGCCTCCATCCCTGCACGCAGCAGCTGCCTTTGACACTCAATCCGACAAGGATTGTGTTGATTCTACCCCAGTAACTTCATGTCCATCTCCTTCTCATGGCAGGAATTTGCCGTCAGTGTGTGTCCACTTGGGTGGGCTGTGATTCTGAGTAGTTTGGCAGTAATGTAATGATGTGGTCACTTTGCTTAAATCCACAATCAGCACTTACGGAAGCAGCGATCAAGAAATCAAATGGCGTATTGCATTAGGCAAATCTGCTGCAAAAGACCTCTTTAACATGCTCAAGAGCAAAGATGTCACTCTGAAGAGTAAAGTGTGCTTGACCCAAGCTATGATATTTTCAGTTGCCTCATATGCAGGTGAAAGTTGGGCAATGAATCAGGAAGGCTGTCAAAGAATTAATGAATTTGTGATATGTTATTGGAGATGAATATTAATAAAGGTACCAGGGACTGCCAGAAAAACAAACAAATCTGTGTTGGAAGAAGTACAACCAGAATGCTCCTTAGAAGTCAAGATAGACAGATCTCATCTCTCATACTTTGGACATATTATCAGGAGAGACCAGTCCCTAGAGAAGGACTTCATGGTTGGTAAAGTGGAGGGTCAACCAAAAAGAAGGAAGACCCCCAATGAGATGGACTGACACAATGGCGGCAGTGATGGACTCAAACGTAGTAATGATGGTGAGGATAGCACAGAACTGGGTGTTTGTTCTGTTGGACAGGAGTCCTTAGGGTCGGAGCTGAATTAATGGCCGTTAACAACAACATGGTCACCCCCCCCCCCCGTCCCTTTTTTTGTAGTCTAATATGATGTAATCACTTTTGTGATGAGATCTGCTGAGAGCAGCCAATCAGTTGAAAGTTTCCTCAGGTGTGTGGCCTCCTTCTTAACATGCCTGGACATTCTGGCAAAGCTTTCTGGGTATTTGCTCGATCTGGATCCTGTATCTGGCTTGTCAGCATTGGGACTCTAGTTCTTGGGGCTTCATCCAGTGGGTTGCCAGCCAGCCACTGCAGTGCTATGAGTGAGGAGAAGCCTCCCGCCTGGCATCTGGCCCATGGACTTGGGGCTTGTTCATCCCTACAACTTTGTGAGCCAGTGCCTTGAGATAAACCTCTCTGTGTAAATACACAGATGTTGCTTCTCTAGAGAACGCAGTCGAAGACACTCAGTATCGGGAGAGAGAGAACAGAACATCTTGTCTCCCTACTTCCCACCACCACAATGAGTTTTCTAAACACTGGTATTGGTTACTGTCTGGTTGGAAACCTTTCTTGAACTCCCTGTGACTCTCAGGCGGAAGTCAAGGCATCTAGGCCCGTCACCCGAAGCCTTCGTCTTCTGCCTCTTGTTCACTTGTTGACAAAATCAAGTTACTCTGGAGCCCAGCGAAGCTGGTGCTCTTTTTGTTCTCTGGAAGCTTCCATGCCCCGTCTTTCTTCAGCATCCGTGGTGATGTCAGCAGTAAAGTTGCTCAGCTAACCAAAAGGTTGCCGATTTTAGCCCATTTGAGATTGTGTGGTGCCTCCGAACAAGAGCCTGGTAATCTACTTCTGAAAAAACAAGGCATTGAGTCCTCGGGGGCCCAGGTGCACACTGACACACATGGGGGGGCCGAAAGTTGGGGGAGACTTGGCGGCATTCCAAGAATCTCCCTCTCAGGTTGCAGCCTTTACGTCAACCCATCTCAGGGGAGTTCCCTTCATTTTTGCAGACCCTCTACTTTACCAAATGTGCCGTCCTTTCCTGATGCCATGTCCAAAGAAAATAAGCTGAAGTCTCCTCATTTTGTTTCTAGGAAGCATTCGGGCTGTGTTTTCTCTCAGACTGATTTATTCATTCTTCTGGCCCATCACCCATCTCAGTCTGCTGTAATGGGGTGGCTAGGGTTTTCTTCTGATGCTGCAAATTCTGTCATCCATATTTCAGATACCAGCAGGGTCATTCCTGGTTTAAACCAGAATTCTCTGAACAGAGCTTACAGACCAGGAAGAAAGACCTAGTCTGTAAAAAAAATCAGCCAGTGAAACCTACTTACTTAGTTGTTGTTGTTGTTGTTAAGTGCCGTCGAGTCGGTTCCGACCCATAGCGACCCTGTACAGGGTTTCCGAGGGTGTAAATCTTTACGGGAGTAGAAAGCCTCATCTTTCTCCCGCGGAGCGGCTGGTAGTTTCAAACCGCTGACCTTAAGGTTCGCAGCCCGATTCGTAACCACTACGCTACCAGAGCTCCTTTAGTGGTTGGGAATTTCAAGCTGGGGCTCTGAGGAGCGCTCCCAGGGTGAAGACGGACATGAGGCTTCATCAGCTGGGGGGATGGAAATCAGGACTGTGTGGCCTAGGGACAGTTCTGACTGAGAAGGGCATTTAGGGCACAGCACTGGCACATGGGGCAGGGAGGAGGAAGGGGACAGGACAGTGAAACCAAAGCAGTGGCTGGAGAAAGAAACAGGGCAAGACCAAGAAGGGAGTCACAGCAAGAGAAATGATAGAGGACAAGGCCACCTGTTGCTTAGCAACTGCATGAACAAAAGATGCCTGATAACACATCATACCAGAGCCCGGGGCCGGACTTCAAGTGTTATGAACATTCTTATTTGTCTGAAGCATGTTTTGTTTGGTGCATGACTAGTTCTATCAAAAACCACAGCCGAACTAGAAGAGGAGAGGTGCAATACTTGAACTTCCCATTTCAGGTGGCAGGCTGTATGTAGGTAATCCTGCTTTGTAACAAGTGCCGATTATTTGTTAAATCAAGAGCTAAAAAACATCTCCAGGGATTCCATCGTATGGAGGGGCAATTAGACCAGTAATGGGGAAGAAACGATTGTGCCTTTAGTTTGCCTTTTGGGTGGTTTGGGAATTCAGAACAAATTTCCCATTGGGATTCATTTGAACCATCACCTAGTTTGGTATGCATGAAAAAAAAACTACCTGTAGGTCATGCTTGAGTGTAAAGAAATAAACCAGTGCTTTCCCACTGAACTCATACAATTAGCCATTATCCTATGGAGGGGTCAGTAAAAGGCAGTATCATAAACAACCCCCGCCCCCCAGCAAGGCACCTACACAGAACGTGCTGATTTTAAAGAATCCCAGTTCTTGTTGGAGCTTATACAGACAATCTCTGATTTTTATTTACTTATCATCTATGAGTTGAATTCCCAGCATAGCAATTAAGTAGGGTGCTGGACACACAATAGCAGATAGACTCATGTCTGAACCCCTGACTTCCAAAGGTGCTGTGGAAGAAAGACCTGGCTGTTTTCAAAAAATGAGAGCCAAGCCAAGCCTGCAGAGCAGTTCTGCTCTAATGGGGTTTTCGTGGGTTGGATTGGACTCAACAGCAATGGGGCCCTTGTGTCTTCACAAAGCTCCCGTTGGTACAAGCTCCAGTAACACACTGGGAAATAAACAAGACTGGTTTAAATTTATAACAAATGCTACAGAGGAAACAAAGGGCTCATCAGGTGACAATGTAGAACACTTCCTTTAGTTAGGACGGTTGAAGTAAGGTGCCTCTTGGGAAGTGACGTTCAAACTGGGACATGAATATGAGGAAGCTAGAACCCTGGGAAGGGAGGTGTAAATTGTTGACATTCAATGGCTAACCTTAAAGGATTCAACTCCACCAGCAGTACTGTGGAAGAAAGGTCTGGTGATCTGCTGCCGTAAAGATGACAGCCAGGAAAACCCTACGGCGCTTGGTTCTACAGTGTAATACATGGGTCTCCATGAGTTGCAATCAACTCAGCAGCAATGGGTCTGATTTGGGGTAGCTATGGGTAAGGAACTCTGGTACCGTAGTGGTTATGAATCGGGCTGTGAACCTCAAGGTCAGCGGTTCAAAACTACCAGTTGTTCTGCAGAAGAAAGATGAGGCTTTCTGCTCCTGTAAAGATTTTATAGCCTCAGAAACCCTGTACAGGGTCGCTATGGGTTAGAACCGACTCAAGGGCTCTTAACCAACAACAACTACATGGGAAAGGTGAAGGGAAAACTTCTAAGGTACAGTGAGAGTCTGTGTTAATTACATAGTCCATAAAGACAATGTTCTGAAGCCGGCTTTGCTGAGGAGCAGGTGGGGATCTAAAAACTTGTGAGTGGTCATCCAAGTTACAACTGCTCTTTCTCTCTGTCAGGCATTAAGGAAGGAGAAGAGAACTGAAGACTAAAAAAAAACAATTAATCCAAAGGACTAATAAATGGCTCACATAGACCACAGCCTTCACTAACCTGAGACCACAGAATTCTCTGATCAGGACCACAATGGAAGGTACAGGACAGAGCGGGAGAAAAAGGTGGAACACCTTTCAGAACACATTTCAGAAACGAGACCAGGGTGACTGGTCTGTTGGAGACTGGTAGAACCCCGAGTTCTTACTTAGAACTGAAGCTGGTCTCTGGGGGAAACCACCTTTCAGTCACATATATTATTGTTAAGTGCCGTCTAGTCGGTTCTGATCTACGTCAACCCTGTATAGGGTTTCCGAGGAGGAGGTGATGAGCTTGAACTGCCGACCTTGCAGTTCAAATGCCTTTGCAGACCAGTGCATTATCCCACAGCGCCACAGCAGGACTCCATGTATAGGACAGGGTTATCAAGTGACTCCTTCAGTGAGGGAAGTTGTGTCATCTGCACATCACACGTTGCTGACATTTCCTCCAATCTCAATGGCACCTTCTTTATATAGTCCAGCTTCTTAGATTATTTACTCTACGTACAGATTGAACAAGCAAGCTGCATGCTTACAACAGTGACACGTGTGTTTCCTGATTTTAAGCCATGTAGTGTCCCCCTTGTTCTGTTTGACTGACTGCCTCTGGATCAAGATACAGGTTCCTCATGGGCACAATTAAGTTTTCTGTAATTCTTATTCTTTGCAATGTTATTCACAATTTGTTATGATCCACACAGTCCAATATCTTTGCCTAGTCAATAAAACACAGGTAAACATCTTTCTGGTATTCTCTGCTTTCAGCCAAGATCCATCTGACATTGGCAATGGTATCCCTCATTCCACAGCCTCATCTGAATCGGACTTGAAACTTTGATGACATCGTCCACTTGTGAGAGACTGCTAACATTATAATTGTAAGGACTTGAATATCTAAGCAGGAGCTTGGTTCGTTTTGCTACCCTGCTGGGTATAAAATGAGACATCGTGGTAATGTGAGGGGGCTGCTTTGCTAGACTAACCAAACTCGCCTCCATCTGAACTCTGGCTCTTGGGACTTGAGCTTCTGGTCTGATTCCCCAGAATCAAGTCAGCTGCCTGATGCTGCCTGAGTGAGGGGAATCCTCCAGACTGACATCTGAACTCTGGGCAAGTCCAAAGTGAGCCATTTCCTGGACAGTTTGTGAGTTAAGTGAACCCAGAATTTCAGAACCCTGGGGTGGGAGAGAATACTGAGGGGAGGAGGAGTGGTTGACTTGGGGAATTATAGTGTCCTGGTGTGACGCTGTGGGAAAAGCGCTAGAACACAAGGTCAGCGGTTCAAACTCACCAGCGGCTCCTCTGAAACCCTACACAGGGTCTATCTGAGTTAAAGCCAACTCGATGGAACGTAACAACAACACAGAAGTGTGGAGACCTGGCGGGGCACTGTAGGGTAAGCAATGAAGCGCAAGGTCAGTTTGAACTGCAAGGTCGGTGCTTCAGAACTCACCAGCCACTCCTCAAAAACCCCATGCAGGGTTGCTAAGAGTCTGAACTGACTCGATGGATTTAATAACAACAAAACGTAGCACTCCAGAAAAATCAGACATTTGAGACCAGCCTCATACTGATCCTTCTAAATGAAACTATTGGTGCAATGTGCAAAGTGGGATCAAGAGGCGGTTTCTTTGGAAGGCTAGAATGACGATGGGAGAGAAGGTATTGAAGCATCTGCACAACAATTAGCATTGTTAATTGGGTAGCAATTTTCATTATCATTATCACAGCCCGCTCACTTGAAGCCCTTGGCTCTCCTTGTCTCCTAAATCACCCAATTGCCGTTTCATCCTCCTGGTGCCAAATATTCATTCATCTCCTGGTCTGGATGGTTCCACTCCCCTCTGCCCAGCTCTGTCCACTTAACTCTCTGCCCTCAGACCCTCCAATGTTCTTGCTATTCCTGTTTGACAACTGCCTGCCACTTACAATCCTTTCCTCCTTCTTCTTCTACCTTCCTCATCTTCCAAGCTTGGGTGATATTCCTGAGGTAGGTGGTGGTGGTGTTAATTGCCGTCAAGTTGGTTCCGTAAATTCTCACCCTCTTATGCATGAGACCAAGGAGCTCTGGTAGCAAAGTAGTTTCCAATCGGGCTGCTAACCTCAGGGTCAGAAGTTCAAAACTACCAGCTGTTCCGCGGGAGAAAGATGAGGCTTTCTGCTCCTGTAAAGATTTACAGCCTCAGAAACCCTGTACAGGGTCGATATGAGTCGGAACTGACTCCACAGCACACAACAACAACCACAACAATGCATGAGACCTGAGTTCAATTCCTGACCAGTGCACCTCTTGCATAACCACCATCTGTCTCTCGGGGGAAGCTTACATGCTGCTCTGATGCTGCACAGGCTTCAGAGGACTTCCCAGACTGAGAAAGATTAGGAAGAAAGGCCTGGAAATCCTGAAACTCTGTCGATGAATACAACAGTCGGATTTGCAACCCGTTGTGGGGAGGGTGCATGAACGGGCAGTGTTTTGTTCTGTCATGCGTGTAGCTGACAAGAGCAATGGAGAGGGTCACATGTAAGTCGGTGATGACAAGAAGTCAGCAAAGCCCCTAAAGCCTCATTCTCCTGCTACTGACCCTTAAAGATGCTAGCGGAGACCTCTGGTTGACTGAGATATTTCAGGGTTCAATGACACTCTGTGTGGAGTCTAATCATTGGACTAATTTTCAGATCCTTCTTCATGACACCCCGGTTAAAGCATAGTTACAGTGGGCAAATAATATATCACATCTGGAACTCAGGCATTCCCAGTTCTGTTGGGAAACATGATTCTGTAAGTCACGCTGTTGGTCGTCTGAGAAAGAAAACAACAAAACAAAGCCAGGCTGTATGTCTTGACAGAAGCACACTGCTACATCTTCCTCCCATGGAGCAACTAGTGGGTTCAAAGCACTAACTTTCCAGTTAGCAGCTGAGCGCTTTGCCACTATATACCACCAAGCCTCTTCATAATAATAATACAAACCAGACCCACTGCTGTGGAGTTGCTTCTGACTCACAGTGTCTCTGCAAGGGCAGAGTAGAGCAGAAAATCTCATCTTTCTCCTGTGGAGAAGCTGGTGGTTCCCAGTCGCTGACCGTTTTAACCACCATCTGAGAAGGCTCGTCCCCCTCACCTGCTCACGGTGGACACACTGGCATAAAGCGCTAAATCCTGGCTGAACAGTTTACGTCCAAATGTTTCCTTTAACATACATAACATGTATGCAGGAACAGGTTGTTTTAAAAAGAAAAAATCCTCTCCAAGTTTGGAAACAGGTTGGAACCTAAGGAGTGGCACGTAAATGCACTTACAGTTTATTAAAAAAAAACTCAAGGTCGGCAGTTTGAAACTACCAGCGGTTCCGAGGGAGAAAGATGAGGCGTTCTGCTCCCGTAAAGATTTACAGCCTTGGAAACCCATGCAGGGTCATCACTATGAGTCGGAACCGACTCCATAGTACTTAACAACAACAACAACAACACTGCTGAGATAGGAGCCCTGGGGCAGGAAGTGGTGAGACACTCGGCTATTAAATGAAAGGTCAAACTTTCAAACCCACCAACCGCTCTGAGGGAGAGTGATGTGGCAGTCTGCTTCCTTAAAGATGGTTGTTTGCAAAGCCTACGAGGCCATTACATCTCAATGTCAAGAAAACAAAAATCCTCATCATTGGACCAATAAACAACATTCTTATCAATGGAGAAGAGATTGAAGTTGTCAAGGACTTCATTCTTCTTGGATCAACTATCAACACTCGTGGAAGCAACAGTCAAGAGATCAGACGACGTATTGCATTGGGCAAATCTGCTG
>NW_006408574.1:5017210-5023688 GCF_000296735.1 Chrysochloris asiatica | reverse complement strand
CTGGCTATTCCTTTCTCTCCCCCTCCAGTGTCTATTTTATAATATAATGCAAGGAAAACCAAGATTCAAAAGACAGCCAAGCATCTTAACATTATTCCCCCCATTTCCCCATTCCAACCATGTCTCAATCTCTGTATCCCAGAGCCCTATAGTTCCAAGGGCACAAGACCTTTTTAAAGTGTTGAAAAGAGTAAAGATGTTAGCTGAAGGACTAAGGTGAGCCTGACCCAAGCCATGGTATTTTCAATAATCTCATATGGATGCGAAAGCTGGACAGTGAATAAGGAAGACTGTAGGAGAATTGATACTTTTGAGTTATGGTGTTGGAGAAGAATATTGAAAGTGCCACAGGCTCCCAAAAGAACCAACAGATCTGTTTTGAAAGAAGTGCAGCCAGAGTACTCCTTGGAGGCCAAGATGGCCAAATTTCGTCTCTCATACTTTGGATATATTGTTAGGAGGGACCGGTCACTGGAGAAGGATATCTGTTTGGTAAGGTGGAGGGTCAGAGAAAAAGTGGAAGACCCCCAACGAGATGGATTGGCCAAATGGCAGCATTGATGGACTCAAGCGTGGCAACAGTAGTGAGGTTGGCCCAGGATTGGGCAGTGTTTCATTCTGCTGTGCATAAGGTCGCTATGGGTCAGTACTGACTCCTGACAACTAGCTGTGAGCAGGGCTGTAGATGAGGCAGCTGGAGCTTCTTGATGTTAAGTGTCGTTCTGTCAGTTCCGACTCCTAGCAACTCTATGTAGGGTTTCCAAGGAGCAGCTGGTGAATTTGAACCACCAACCTTACAGTTCAAACCAAACGTCATAAATATTTACTGTATGCTGTGTGGTGCGGGTAGCTGACAAAACCCGGGGCTCAGCTCGAGCGGTGATGGCAGGAGTCTATGAAATGTTGGTAGGCCCATGAGTATTTCTGGACTGCACTGCAGCTTCCTGCTGGACCTCCTTGGAAGTAGGAGGAGTGCAGGGGCAGGGTGTCAGGAACTTGCCGGGGAGCGTAGCCAGTTAACCCACTCACTGCCAACACAAAGGTTAGGGATTCAGTCCACACAGAGGTACCTCAAAAGGAAGGCTTGGTGATCTCCTTCACAGTCAGTCCCTGAGAACCCCATGGAACACAATTCTCTGGCCACATCGGGGCATTGTGAGTCCAGGTGACTTGACAGCAGCTGGTGTGTCAGAAGTGGACGTCAGATATGCTGTAGGATGAGGGAGGCTTGTAGGAAGAGTCAGGATAGGGCAAGGCAAGACCAAGTTAAGGAATCCAGGAGGGGCTCTCCAAGGTAAGATAACTCAGACCTTATCTGTGGACATGGACCTTCAACCAAATTCCTCTTCAACTATCCACATTTACAAGGGCGTCCTTAAACAGACCTACCATGGGAGAAGGAGTCCTGGTGTGGCGCTGTGGGCTAATGCATCAGACTGCAAAGCCGTTTGAACTGCCACGTCGGTGGTTCAAGCTCACCAGCTGCTCCTTGGAAACCCTATACAGGGTCACTATGGGTCGGAATTGACTCAACGGCACTTGACAACAACAACAACCATGGGAGAAAGATGAGGCTTTCTGCTCCCATAAAGATTTACAGCCTCGGAAACCCTGTGCAGGGTTGCTATGAGTCGGAACCGACTCCACAGCACATAACAACAACAATCACCCACCTGCAGAAGCGCTGGTAGCAGAGTGGATTAAGAGCTAAGCTGCTAACTACAAGGTCAGTAGTGTAAACAACTCAACAGACACAACCACCATCACCTCCACCCATCTCTCGTGGGGTGGTTTGCGTGGTGTTTCAAAATACCAACAAGGTCACCCATGGTGGACAAGTTTTTGTGGAACTTCCAGACTAAGAGTGACTAGGAAGAAAATCCTGGAGATCTACTTCAGAAAACTAGCCCAGGAAAACCCTATGGATTCCAACAGGGTACTGTCCCATAGAGTGCTGGATGATGAGCCCCCTAGGGTGGAAGGATTCAAAATACAGTGGCCGCGTCAGTGGACTTGAGCTTACCAAACGTGGTAAAGAAGTTGTAGGACAGGCAAATGTCCTGTGGCCATGGCATATCATAAGTCATGATGTAACAGTAGCAATAAAGAGATCAGCTCAAGGCGGGGAAAGACGTCCTGGATTTCCCCGACCCCTGAAGAGCTTGGCTCATTTCAGCAGGAAATGTCTTCAGGAGCCAGTGGGAGAGCTGACTCGGGCCTGGCTTCTGTTTGTGGAGTGTGTCTGGACCCTCCCCTGGTGTCACACCACACCACACACCCTCACATGCACCAGGAACATAATAATAGAAAACAGAAGAAATCTTTGGACTCCTACATCAATACATGATTACATAATTAACTTTGTTGGTGTTGTTTGTGTTAAATACCATCAAGTCTGTTCTGATCCATAGTGACCCTCTGTAGTGTTTCCTAGGAGTAGCTGGTGAGTTTGAACCACCAACCTTGCAGTTCAAACCGACATTGCAGTCCAGCGCATTAATCTACAACGCCACACCAGGACCCTAGTAGGAGTCCCACTTAACTTTATGAGACCACAATCCAGTTAACATAAACGTCCAAATTCACTCGTGAACAAGGTTGTTGTTGTTAGGTGCCATCAAGTCAGTTCCGACTCATAGTGACTCATATGCACAGCAGAACGAAACACTGCCCGATCCTGGGCCAACCTCACTACTGTTGCCACGCTTGAGTCCATTGATACTGTCACTTGGCCAGTCCATCTCGCTGGGGGTCTTCTTCTTTTTCTCTGACCCTCCACCTTACCAAACATGACATCCTTCTCCAGTGACTGATCCCTCCTGACAATATGTACGAAGTATGAGAGACGAAGTTTGCCCATCCTGGCCTCCAAGGAGCACTCTAGCTGCACTTCTTCCAACACAGATCTATTGGTTCTTCTGGCAGCCCATGGCACTTTCAATATTCACCCCCAACACCGTAACTCAAATGTGTAACAAGGTAAGTATGACTTATTGGTGTTGTGTATATGTTTTATGTTTAAATATACATTTGTGATTGCTGTGGACTTGTAGTGTGCCCCACTTCTTTGTCTTAATACGATCTCACATACATTTCCTACACTGTGATATGGGCCTCTGTGTCTGGGGGTTTCACATCCATGCATTCAAATAACCATAGACAGAAAATATTTGGGGAAAAATAAAAGTAATTATGTGGTCAAAGCAATCCTAAAAGACTCAGACGGTACTTAAAGTGTTATTTACATAAGATTTACATTGTGACTCACAGTGACTCTGTATAGGTTTCTGAGGAATGGCTGGTGAGTTTGAACTGCTGACCTTGCAGTTCAAACTGACTTCGTGGTCCAGTGTTTAGCCTACAGCACCAGATAAGAACCTCAAAATCATTTGGTCTGGCCCTGCCAAGCCAAACACAGTTCCAGGTATCACATTGTTGAGTGCCATCGAGTCAGTTCCAGGTTACAGTGACCCTGTCCGGGGTTTCCGAGGAGCAGCTGGTGGATTTGAACTGCCGACCTTGTGGTGCACAGTCCAATGCTGATCCTACAGTACCATACCAGAAGTCCAGCCATCACACTGTTGGTATTAATTAAGTGCTGTCCAGTCGTTTTAGGGGTGGGTTAATTAAATGTTTGACCAAATACAGAGTCTAATTTTTAAGTTGATAATTTTGTGTGGTCCACGAATCATGTTATAACTTTTTGCAGAAGAAAGATTGCCAGCCCTGCTATGGAGTCCTGGATGGCACTGTGGGTTATTATGCAGGGCTGCAAGGTCAGTTTGAACCACAAGTCGGTGGTTCAATCTCACCAGCTGCTCCTTGGAAACCCTATACAGGGTCACTATGAGTTGGAACTGACTTAACGGCACTTAACAATAACAAACCCTGCTATATAGGATTTCCAAGGAGCAGTTTGTGGGTTTGAACCACTGACTTTGTGGTTAGCAATCCAGGGCTTATCCTATAACACCACACCTACCTTTTGATCTTTAAAAAAGTTTTTTTCTTCCCAAGGCTCTCGTGCTCCCAGGTGGAGCAGCTTCAGAAGAAATTTTCCAGGTTCCAGTTCTGACAATCGGTCACACTCGGCCTCCTGCTGAGGACTGCGGGTGACACCTGTCTTGACACATACTTCAAGTGCTCCGTTTTCTGTGACAATGCAGGAGACTCTTTCTGTTCCCAAACATGACCTCTAACGCTTGCAAGATAAGAGGTCTTGTGCACACCCACACACAGATGGGACACTTCTTCCACTTGTGAAACCACTCCGGGAATACCAGTGTTGGAGCCCAAGGGCATGGTCCGGGGTTGTAAAGCCTGGCTTGTGAGTTGCCTGTCATAGTAGTACAGGACTAAGTAAATGTACAATGGAGGAGACTGCTTGTTCTTTTGAAATTTTAAATGATAACTTTATTTTTAAATTATGGTGAAAATATGAGGGGGGCTTCACAAAGTTCATGGGAAAACAGAATGAAAAGATCATGGAGTTTTTCCCTGAACTCTTTTGTTACCTTTTTATTCTGAACTGAGCGAAGGTTTACAGAGCAGATGATCAGTTTTACGCGCTCCAGCTCATCAACTGCAATTCCCCGATGCAACATCACTTATCCGGCTTGCTCCCTGTTTCCGGTTTCCGTTCCTCCTCCTTTCCCAACCCTTCTGAGTTTGGCTGTGAGGTCAGTGATGCCCTTTGGATCTCCAACGATCTACTGTCCTATGGTGTGTGGACCTGGCTAGTGCTGTTGTCCCCATGATATAACTATCTCATGCTGGACTGAATCTTTTTCACTTCCCTTCTCCTCTACAACAATTTCCTGTGTCCTTCACAACTTCCACAGGACCTGGATAACATTCTTCATGCTGCACAACCATTCCCATTATCCTTTTCCCAATGATTCCACCATCATTTGGAGCCTAATTAGCATAGACTCATTGTCCCCTAAGCAAACATTCCCTCAATCTCTGGTTGGCACTCGTATCTTTGTTTTCTAGCTATTTTCTGATTTGATGTAAGTAAGATCATACAATATTTGTCCTTGTGTGATGACTTATTCTCAGTAGTATAATGCTTTCTAGACTCTTCTGTTATGACTTACACCAGAACTTCATATCTCCTAATGGCTGATAAAGATGAACAGACTTTGAAAGTTTGTGGGAACAGTCTCTTATGTTTGAATTCCATGAATCTTTTGAAGCCCCCTGGTATTCCGTTGTGTGGGTGGCCCACATCGTGTTTACCTATGTATGTGTTGGTGGACCCCCCTTATGTGAAAAGTGTTGCTGTGAACACTGGTGTGCAGGTCTTTGTTGGTGTTCATTTTCACTTCTTCTGGGCATGGATCTAGGATGGGATTTCTCTGGGGTTCAGGTTTCACCCAGGTTCCTTGAAGGTAGGTGAAGCTGGGGGACTGAGTTCTGGTCATGAGAATGTGAGTGGACACGCTGCTCTTCACCCCAACACCTACTATCTTCACCTTTTGTTGTCTTCCACTTCAGCAAGGATCTTAGAGCCCACATGCTGAAGATTACAGTGCCACAGATGGAATGATCTGGAATCCTTGAATGGCTACATGGAGCCAATCCACCCACCTCCTACCAAACCACTAAAGAGTGTTACAAACAAGGAAGGAAGTGTCATGGCATTAACCCGTGAGCCCTTGGGGTTGGATGCTACGTCAGTTTTCAGACCCTGACTGACCAAGTTCCTTTTTCTATCCTTCACCCCAGCAAAGTATTCTGTGTGGCTCAAGGGGACCAGCATGAGAAGCTCCAAGTAGCTACCAAAGCATCTAAACTCAAATACTGGTAAGAGGAGAGGTCTTCTGGGGAGGTTCTGTCTGAATGGTTTCATGTCAGGAGAGTCACTGCACTTTGGGGAGAAATAAAAGCAAAGCCAATGTTGTCTTCCTCACACAGTCACATGAGATGGGGTCACAGAGGACTTGGGTTTCATATGTAAGTGTTGAGCTGTTAGCATCAGACCTACGATCTTTCTTCAGAAAACCAAGTGGGAGCCAGCCTCACTCACAGTAAAAATCTGAATCCTTCCAGAAAAGGCTACAGGAAGGGGCCCAACTATGCAATGTCATGGTGGCCAACATGTCACCTCTCTTTAGGAAGTGTGAGTTTCTTTGTTTTAATCATCCTCTTTCCTTCTTTTTCAATGTACCAAGTTTTTGTTGTTGTTGTCATCGAGTCGGAACCGACTCATAGCGACCCAATGCACAGCAGAACGAAACAATGTTCGATCCTGGGGCAACCTCACTACCGCCGCCACACCTGAGTCCATCAATGATGCCAACTGGCTGATCCATCTCGTTGGGGGTCTTCCTCTTCTTTTCTGACCCTCCACCCTACCCAGCATGACATCCTTCTCCAACGATTGTTTCCTCCAGACAATATGTCCAAAGTAGGAGAGACGAAGCTTAGCCATCCTGGCCTCCAAGGAGCACTCTGGCTGCACTTCTTCCAAAAC
>NW_006408574.1:5015843-5017110 GCF_000296735.1 Chrysochloris asiatica | reverse complement strand
GGCATCATTGATGGACTCAAGTGTGGCAGCGGTAGTGAGGTTGGCCAAGGATCGGACATTGTTTCGTTCTGCTGTGCATGGGGTCGCTATGAGTGGGTTCCGACTCAATGGCCCCTGACAACAACCACGAGGCCACTCTAGTCTGTCCTTTAGGGCCTCTGTGAGTGTGAATTGGCTTCCGGACAATGGGTCTGTTGCTGTCTTGGTTATTTTTGTAGACTCTTGGTTCTAGGATCCCTTGTGGTATAGTGGTTAAGTGCTTGCCTGCCATCAGTAAAACATCAGCAGTTCTATCTCCCTCAGGTTCCCAGGAAGAAAGACCTACTGAACTAACCCCTTACAGATTGTTGTTGTTAAGTGCCATTGAATCGAGTCAGTCCGACCCCCCAGTGACCCTACATAGGGTTTCCAAGGAGCGGCTGGTGAGCTTAAACCACCAACCTTGAAGTTCAAACTTTGCAGTATTGAGGATGAACCCACAGCGTCACACCCTGGGAAACCCTACAGGGCAGTTCTGCCTGTCCTACAGGGGTGCCTGGGAGTAGACATCACCAAGATGCCCAGGGGCGTTCATACATTTGCAAGAAACGTTTCCCTGCTGAGGAGAGGAGTGGAGAAGAGAAGGAAAGACAGGGGAGGGGCACATTTGCCCCAGGCCACTTGTTAACAAAAAGCCATTGAGAAGACAAGAAAAAAGTAAAAGGTCAAAATGGTTGTCAGAAGAGACACTGAAACTTGCTCTCCAGCGTAGAAATGCTAAAGCAAATGGAAGATATGAGGAGGTCCAAGAGCTGAACAGAAAATTTCAAAGATCAGCTCAAGAAAATGAAGCCAAATATTACAACAAAATGCATAAAGATCTGGAGTCAGAAAACCAAAAAGGAAGAACACGCTCAGCATTTCTCAAGCTGGGGGAACTGAAGAAAAAATTCAATCCTCAACTTTCATTATTGAAAGATTCTCTTGGCAATTTATTGAATGATGCAGAAAGCATCAAAAGAAGGTAGAAGGAAAACAGTCACTGTACCAAAAGGAAATGGTTAATGTTCAACCATTTCAAGAGGTAGCATATGATCAAGAAGGAATTGGCATATTGATGGAATAAAAATTGAAATCTTTCAAGAAAGTGAGGCGGCACAGGAGGCACTCACACTCACTCATCTCTGATAAGAAGAGATCCATATTTGTGCCCATTCCAAAGAGAGGTGACCCAATGGAATGCGGAAATCATCAGACAATCTCTTTGATATCCCATGTGAGTAAAGTT
>NW_006408574.1:5008240-5010137 GCF_000296735.1 Chrysochloris asiatica | reverse complement strand
GAGTGTTGATAGTTGATCCAAGAAGAATGAAGTCCTTGACAACTTCAATCTTTTCTCCATTGATAAGAATGTTGTTCATCGGTCCAGTGGTGAGGATTTTTGTTTTCTTGACATTGATATTATTTCTTGATATTCTTCCTAGACCTATCTCCCTATTATTTGGACCCATTTGATACCACATGTTCACTACTGATGGGAAATTGTCTTTGATATTTCAAGGAGTCAGATAAAAGTACAATCAACCCTTGAACAACATAGTTAGGAGCACCAACCCCTCACGGAAAAGAAAACCCATGCATTAAGTCTGAAGCTCCCTAAATGTACCTACCAAGAGCCTACGGGGGACTGGATACCTTACTAATAACATCAGTCAATGAACACATCATTCGTATATTATTATATACTGCCCCCCACAAAAGAGCTGTATTTTCAATACGAGATTAAAAAGTTTGCAGAAGATGCAAGCGAAGCACATTAGGTTTTCACACCTGCTGGTATGACTCCAGGAATTTTTTCCTTTCCTCTTTTTTTTTTCCAGTGGGTCTTATTCTGGGTTCTTTTATCTTGAATTGGGCAACCACAGCGCAGACCTGTCTACGGTATCCATTAAGCAACTTGACCATTTCTTGTCAAGTCTTGACTTTTCTCTGCTTCTTAGGGACACTGCCAACATCACTAGTGGCACTTGTCTGGGTTCCATGGTACTTATTCAAGATTTATGGTGCTGTATGGCACCCGATGAAATATACATGAGAACTGCGAGATGGCTTTTTACTGAGAAATTCAATTTACTGGAGAGGAGAACAGCTCACAGGAAGATGATTAGCATCACTTGGCATTTAATTTGCATATGAATGGACCCACACAGCTCAAATCCATGTTGTTTAAGGCCAACTGTAGTTCCTATATTAGAACAAAGAAGGTTTGAGCACAAAACAGCTATACTTATTTATGAAGACTCCAGGTTGGCTTCTGCCTGTTGCCCCTGATCTGGGGACTGGTATAGTAGCCCCCCAGGTTCCACTGCAATTTCCACAGCTGATTTTTGTGGCATCAGATATATTGTTTCAAAATCATTGCAATATAGGCAGACCGCGGAGATACCGTGGTTTGGTTCCAAACCACCATAGTAAAATGAATATTGCAATAAACTGACTCACATGAATTCTGGGATTTCCCAGTGCAGATAAAAGTTACGTTGACACCAGACTTTCATCTATTAAGTGGCTAATTATGTGGTCGCTTGGTGCCATTGAGTAAGTTCAAATGTGCAATACCACTATGAAAAAAAAAAAGTGTGAAATATTGTGAAAATGACCAAAATGGGAAAGAGAGGCAGGAATTGAACACAGGCTCTTGGGGAAATGATAGACTTGCTGGCCACAGAATTACCACAACCTTCCATTAGTAGAAATCAAATTATCTGTGAAACTTAATAAAGCAAGCCAGGATAAAACCAGGTAGATCTGTACTTAATGAGATCTGGTGGCGTAGTGGGTATTGTGTTGGGTTGCTAACCAAGATTGTCAGTTCAAACCCACCAATCTCTGCGGGAGAAAGATGAGACTGCTCCCCAAAGATTTACAGTCTCCAAAGCCCAAAGGTGCCCTTCTCTCTTGTCCTACGGGGACGCGGTGAGTCAGAATCAGCGCCATGGATCTGGGTGGGTTTAAACCTGGAGTTTTAATGGAATACCTTGTGTCATTTTTGTGAAGCATCTTGTGTTGTGTAGCTTTGTGAGGAGTCTTCTGTACTTTTTTGTGAAGTGTTTTGTGTGGTTTTTGCGAAGTGTCTTTATACAATACCTTGTGTCATTTTTGTGAAACATCTTATATTGTTTTAGTGAAGCATCTTGTGCTATTTTTGTGAAGGGTCTCTTGTGTAGTAAGTGTGAACC
>NW_006408574.1:4999003-5006885 GCF_000296735.1 Chrysochloris asiatica | reverse complement strand
TAGCTTTGGTGAAGCATCTTGGGATCATGACTAATCCCTTTCTTCCTACTTCTATCAGGCCCTCTAGTGAGAAAAGGATTCCACTCTCCTTCATAAAGGACTTGACTTTCAGATTCCTTAAAGCTCCAGTTCCCAAGTTTAGACTTGACAAATATGAAGGAGGGACGCCTTGCAGAGACTTCCAGAAGGCTTGGTTTGGTTCTCTACCCTCTCGCTGCCATCCTCCAGCTCTTCTTCCGTTTCTCCCCTCCATTCGGATCTTCTCTCACTTTTGTTCATTTTGTAAAACGCAGTCCCTGTTAGGTTTCCTCTGCTTCTGTGAATCTGCTTCAAAAAGGCATATGTGTGCGTCCTTTTTTTCAGTAACAAGACAAGAATTGGAGGGAGTAGGTGAGTAACTGAACTTAACCATCACTTGTCTGTCAGTCTGTCCAGCTGGGATGGCTCATGTGTGGCTATAGTTCTGGAAGCTACACCATTGGTCGTTCAAACACCAGTAGGGTCACCTGAGGCCAAGGGTCACAGGAGCTTCCAGACTAAGACAGACTAGACCCGAGAACCAACTTCTGCAAACCAGCCACATGGGTCACAACCAATACTGTCCAATTCCGTGTGTGGGAGATGAACCCCATAGTTTGGGAGACACACAGTGGCTCCAACAGGGGCCTCAAACATGCCCACCATGATGAAGATGGTATGGCATTGGGTGGCATTTCGTTTACAAACACAGGGCTCATGAGTTAGCACTGACTCCATGGCCACAAACAACAAAACTCAATAGGACATAGATTGTACCGGAAGTAAGACTAGTAACTTGTAAGCGAAATACATATTAACTGTCAAACTAACATCCATTTTTAAGAAAGTGAACTTTGTTCATTGTTCCAAGAGTTGCCTATGTCCAGATAGTTTCATATCCTTATAATGTTTTGTTGTTGTTGTTAAGTGCTGTTGAGTCCGTTCTGACTCATAGCAACACTGTATAGGGTTTTCGAGGAGCAGTTGGTGGGTTTGAAATGCTGACCTGCTAGTTAAAAAAACTGGTGGTTTGAACCCACCAGCCGTTCCATGGGTGACGGTGTAGCAGTCTGTTTCCATAAACATTACAGCCTTAGAAACCCTTCCGGACAGTCTAGTCCATCCCATGGGGTCTCCATCAGAAGGAATTGACTTCACAGCAGTGGAGGTGGTTTTTGAGGTTTTCAGGGCAAAGAAGGATGAGCCTAACAGGACTTGTGTCTGGTGGAATTAATTCAAAAGAATTCAGTAAGAAAAGTCCTAAGGTATGGGGAATAGCTTGGGAAGGGCTAAGATACATGTGCACTTTTTCTAGACAGTTCTCAGTGTCTCATATGAAATCCTCTCTAAGTCTTGTCACTCCAAGTGTTGTGAAGTTGCCTATGGATCGATCATAGGGTCTTAGGCTCCTAGGGAGCCTCTTGGAGCACCTCACCTGCCTCTCCAGGGTACAGGCCAAGAATCCGAGGCTTAGAGAGAAATTAGACTGCAGTGTGGCAGGAACAATGCTGGATGATAAGCCAGGCCTCCTCACTCCAGTTCAGAGCTCCTTCCTATCCTGAGAAAGGAAGGAACAAGGAGATGGGCAGTCTTAAGCAAGAAAAGAGGCGGCAAGCGAAACCAGCAAAGCACGAGGACCGAGAAGAAGGTGGAGAGAGAGAGAGAGAGGCACATAAGACAGGGCAGGCTGGAAGCCTTCCCTAACCCAAAGAAAGAACTTGATACTAGACACAAAGTCTCCAGGTGACGCTGGTCTTCTGGAATGAACATCCGAAGGTGTTGAGAGATGGAGTCAGCTAGGCAGTTAGGGGTTTTTTGTATGCTTAGAAGTTTCTGGAAAGAAAGGTAATGTGACCAAGATGATCCTGCCAGAGTTGTAAATGGTGCTGGCTTTGTTTTCCTAGGACCGCATTTAAGTCAGCGTCCAAGGAAACTATGCCCGCCTCTCCTCTGAACCTTGAGGGATTTCTTCTAGTTGGAGATTAGATGGCAGATGAACCGGTAGGAATGCCCAGAGCTGCTAGGTCTCCACAAAGTCCCTCCAGAAATGCCTTCTGAATGTTTACAGGACTTCAGTTTGTTCCTGAGACTACGATCCCTAACGAAAACACTAAGTATCAGCAACATGCTTAGCCCGTTCACTCCATAACGGAAAGGCTGAGAAAGGGCTGAAGCTAGCCTGGAGTCCCAAAGTCCCCGGGTAGTGTGAGAATGGTCACACGGGACATGGAGACACACAGAAAGTGCGTGCTGTGGAACACCAGGGACCCGAGGATGCCACAAACCTTCGATGCACAAAAAACGTGCTAGAAAGCGAAGCACGATAGAACAAGGGGTGTCTGTACAGCAGTGCCCGTTATGAGACAGTGGGCCGGCAGGGGGAGTCTGCAGACTGGGCCCACAGTGGGCTGACCTCAGCTGGATGTGCTGTGCCTCTGCAGTCCACTGAGGCCTGCCTGGTCAAGGCTGGACCAGTTGGGATGAGTGTTCTGCTCCACAGGGGCCCTCTTCATCCAGCCCATCTGCTCTTCTGGTAAGAGCAGCTGCTGCAAAAATACAAAATTTCAAACCTTCGTCTGCATGCAATTTGCAGCAATCTCAGTGAGAACATGAATCCTATGGTTGAGATCCGAGTCTGAGAGGGATGGGACCACAAATGAGTACCACCATTACTAGGGAGGTGATTCCCTCTCATAGGGACGCTATAGGACGGGGCAGGACTGCCCCAGAGGGTTTCTCTGCAGAAGCAGAGGGCCACAACCTTCTGTTACGAAGCAGGTGGTAGGTGCAAACCACAAACCTTTTGGTTCGTTGCCGAGTACTTTAATTACGGCACCACCAGGACTCCCTATCACAAAAAGGAAAAAAAAAATTGGATAAAGGGCGGTCATTCACTGGGGACATTTGTACTATCAAATGTACTACAGGGAAGCTAGGTGTGCTTCTTATAGAAGTAATAAATATAATACACAAGTTGCTGTCGATTCGACACCAACACATGATGATCCTGTATGTATCAGAGTCGACCTGTGCTTCCAGAGGATTTTCAATGGCTGGTTATTTTGGACAGGAGATTGCCAGACCTTTCTTCCGAGGTGCCTCTGAGTCTATTTGAACCTCCTACCCTTTTAACAACTGGCTGTATTAACTATTTGCCCTCAGGGACTCCTCTAGTGGTGATGCTTGTCTGCATGGGGTCGGTTCTGACTCACAGTGACCCTGTATCAGCTTCCCGTGGCTCTTTCTCCTTGTGGTTAGCAGCCCGGTTCATGACTTAATACCAGGGCTCTGCCTCCCAGAGTTGTTGTTAAGTGCCATCAAGTGGGTTCCGCCGGAGCAGCTGGTGAACTTGAACTGCTGACCTGTGGTTCAAACCGACTTTGCAGTCTAGTACCACACCAGGGCTCCTCTCTCATAGTAGGGGGAGAATTAAATGTATTAAAATACTGCTCTCAATTTGGGAGTCAATTGGAGAAATTACAGTTGAAATTATGTAATGAGATGAACACTTACTGACTTTTAAATTGGTTTCCAGATTCTTTGCCAAGTCACTATTGCTGGGAAATGTTGATGTGCCTTTATTTCCAACAGAGGGCAGCTTCTCTGATTCCTGCTGTTGGGTTTAGAGAGAGGATTGAGCAGAAGCATCAAGCTCTTCTTCCATCTAGCTCACAAGAAGAGGCAGCCCTGGGGGGATTCCTGGCCAAGGCACCTCAAGTGCCGCCACCACCTGCTGTCAGTGGGGGTCTTCGTGTTGCTGAGATACTAAGTCTGTAGCAGAGCTTTTAGACTTAGATAGAAGAGTGAGAAAGACCTGGAGATCCACTTCAAAAATCAGCCAATGAAACCTCTGTGGATTACAAGGCTGGACTTCTGGTGTGATGCTATAAAATCAGCATTGGACTGTGAAGCATGAAGCAGTTCAAAACACCAGCTGCTCCTTGGAAACTTTATTTATACAGGGCCACCACGAGTCAGAACTGACTCGACGGCACTTAACAACCACAATCCTGTTGTGGAGTCCTGGTGTGGCACTGTAGGATAAGCACTGGACAACAAGGCCAGTTTGAACTGCAAGGTCGACAGTTCAAACCCACCAATCACTCCTTGGAAACCCTATACAGGAGCCAGAACTGACTCGACGGTCCCTAACAACAACAAACAACCCATCAATCCTGGTGTGGCGCTGTGAGATAAGCAGTTCAAACCCACCATCCGCTTCTCAGAAATCCTAAACAGGGTTGTTAGGAGTCAGAACTGATTCTGTGGCACTTAGCATCAACAACAATTTTGTTGTGCGTGTGGGTGCCCAACTCAATGACAGCTAACAACCACCACCACAGTGATACGATCTTACCACCCTCGGTGTAGTCAGTCACTTAGGGTCCCGCTCAGTCAAGTTTCTGGGGCCATCAGCTTTCCCTCTGACAACCTAGGGCTGTGTTTACAGCTCAGCATGGGTACCAATCTCCAGGTGGAAAAGACATTTACATGGAATGGGAGTGGCCACTTCTAGTTTCCTGTGCTTTCATTTAAGTTGGGTATTCTCTGAGGAGCTCTGGTAGCGTAGTGGTTACGAATCGGGCTGCGAACCTTAAGGTCAGCAGTTCGAAACTACCAGCCGCTCCGCGGGAGAAAGATGAGGCTTTCTACTCCCGTAAAGATTTACACCCTCGGAAACCCTGTACAGGGTCGCTATGGGTCGGAACCGACTCAAAGGCACTTAACAACAACAACATTCTCTGGGCATTGGGCTGCTAAACTCAAGGTTGGTGGTTGAAAGCCAACAGTAGCTTCACAGGACCAAAATGAGGCTGGCTGCTCTTGTAAAGAGTCACAGTCTGGGAAACCCTATATAGGGTTGTTACGAACCAACTTGATTTGGAGATACTGGGTTTGGTTTTGATTTGGAGATACCAGTGGCACCGTGGTGAACGCACTACACTGGACTGCTAATCAGAAGGTCGGGAGAAAGATGAGGCAGTCCGCTTCAGTAAAGATCACCTTGGAAACCCTATGGGGCAATTCTGCGGGGTCCTACGGGCCGCTATGAGTCGGAGTCGACTTGATGGGTCCGGTTCGGTTTTGGTATTGCCAGGAAGTGCCCTTGGTGATGTAGTGGTTAAGCATTTGGCTGCTAATCAAAAAGTCAGTGGTTCGGACCCAGCAGCTGCTCTGAGGGTGAAAGATGTGAGAATCTGGTCTTGTAGACGTTTACAGCCTTGGAAACTCTATGGGGCAGTTTGACTGTCCTAGAGGGCCACTGGGAGCCAGAACCCACAGGACAGGATCGGGTCTGGTATGGTGTTGGTCTTGTATTACCAGGAAAGAAGAGGGCTTGTGTGTGTGTGGGGGGGGGCAGGGGGGGGGGTTCTGGTTGTCATGGGAACGGATCTCCAGGTCTTTCTCCCACAAAGCCACTAGGTGGCTTTGAACCACCAATCTCTGTACCTGGGGCTCTCACCACCACCTCCCTAGAGAGTAAACAGTTTTACTCGACCCTTTAGGGGTTGTTGTGAGTCGCACTCTACTTAAAGGGTCTGGCCTGTGAGGATGCCCCACCCCAGAGCCCAGAGCTGCAATTCCTGCGGTGCAATGTTGCCCCCTACCCGGGCTTCACCTCAGCCAGATGACGGAGCTAGGATTGGGCCGTGTCCTCCACTGTCCAGCTTCCAGCCCAATCTAATTCTTCAACTTTGTTAATGCAGCGTTCCTATCTTTTCTTGCCCAGGACTAGAAAGCCACAGAACCCAGGTTCAGGTCCCTGGCCATGTAATATCTTTAAAGCTGGGTTAGCTGTGTGGTCCAGCCCTGAGCTTTAAATTGCTAAAACCCGATGCAAGTCCAGGGTTCTAAGCAAGTACTAACCTCAGACTGCAGGGGATGGCCAGGCATATCGGGAAGACGTACGCTGGGAAAGATGACTAAGAATTGTAGAGATTTTAATTACCAGGAATTCCTGAGATCCATTCTGGGCTGGTACTAAATTATCACATGCTCACAGAAGTTGGGATGGTGCTGTGAGGGATGGTAAAAAGAGCTTTCAAAACTGAAAAACCAAAAAACCAAAGCCACCTTGTCCAGCCGATGATGATTCTTATAGGACAGACTTCAACTGTTCCTGAGAGTTTCCGGAAGCAGACAGCCTCCTCTTTCTCCCTTGGAGCAGTTGGTGGGTTTGAACTGTGGACCTTGCTGTTGGCAATCCAGTGCTGACCATACAGGGCCAACAGGGCTCCTGACAAAAAGAAAAACTGTTTGCAGAGAATTGAGGGGATGCAATTTCAAACAGAAATTCTTTTTTACCCACCAAGCCAGAGGTATCTGAGCATAGATCAACAAAGTCGTCAAGCTGACTCCAACTTAGAGCGCCCCACGTGGACAGAGGAGAACTGTTCCCACAAGGTTTCCTTAGTTGTACCATAAGCACTGGAACTGTGAACCAGAAGGTCAGTGGCTCGAGTCTACCAGCCACTCCATGAAAGAAGAATGAGACATTTTGCTCTTGCAAAGATTTAAAGCTTCAGAAAGACTATCGAGGGTTAATTGCTGTGAGTCAGAACCAACTTGAAGGCACTTTACAACAACAAATCTTTATGGCAGGAGTCATGGTGGCGCAGAGGTTAAGCTCAGCTGCTAACTAAAAGGTTGGTGGTTCAAACCCACCAGTAACTCTTTAGAAGAAGGATGTGGCAGTCTGCTTCTGTAAAGATGACAGCCTTAGAAAGCTCATGGAACAGTTCTACTCTGTCTTGCAGGGGGACAATGAGTCTACATCTAATCGACAACAGTGGGTTTGGTTTGGGTATCTTTCGGGGAGTAGATTGCCAGCCCTTTCTTCCCTGGTGTTTCTAGGTGGATTCCAACTGCCAACCTTTAACTTCGTAGTAGAGTGTCACCCAGGGAGATCTGAAGATAAAAACAATTTATTTCATGTTGACCCTCCTGGGGCAAAAAGCATACCAGTTTTCCACCAGAATTTGCTTTATAAAAGGTGAGGGGAAGGTGGAAGGAAGAAGAAGAAATGCTCAGTTGGCTTCTGTTTGATCTCCTACCTTTTTGGTTTCTATGAAATAAATTGGAGCCTTGACCTTGCCTAGTAGGGTACACAAGGTGACCAGTTGTAACCTACCAGTGCCTCTGGGGGAGAAAGATGAGGCTGTGTGTACCCATAAAGAATGAGACTCAGAAACCCTAGGAAGCAGTTCTACACTGTCCTTCCTAATGGGTCGCTAAGGGTCTCAAATGGACCCCGTGACAGGGATGCTTTAGTAAATTTGGTAAATCCTCCCTGACAGCATTTCTTCCAAAGTTGTACAGAACTGGTCCCTACCCAAAGATTTACAAGTGCCCCCAACCCACTCACCTCCAGCAGATGGACTTGCCCCCACCTCCCTCAGTCTAGTAGCACTTGAAGCCTCCAGCTTCTCTCTCCTAGGTCTCCTTGCCCTGACTCTCACTACCTGTTGGGCAGGTCTTACTTCCTGAGAACAGCTGCTGTCCTTGGGAGGGGGGAAACCTTCACCTGGAACTCTGACCTGTCCCTTCCCGGTGCAGGGGGCCTCTCTGAGGGTTCCCCGTGCCAGCAGAGTCCAGAGGACTGTGCCCAGGCGTGGCGGGTGGAAGGGGAAGTCAAGTGTACCCAAACACAGCCCTGCTGGGGGGAGGGGTCCAAACTGGGGTCCGCTTGGGGGGGGGGTAGCGGGGGCCGTGGGCAACCCTGGAGCCTAGCAACGCCTGGCACTCTGCGTCCTAGGCCCGCGCGGTGAGTCCCTCCGCAGCCACGAGATCCCCTCTCCCCCTCCGGCCTCCCCCGGGGGCGCGGGCGCGGGCCGGCGGGCGGGGCCTAGCTCCGGGCTCTGCG
>NW_006408574.1:4995681-4998823 GCF_000296735.1 Chrysochloris asiatica | reverse complement strand
CGGCTCGGGCCCGGCACCTGCCCGCCCGGCTTTCCCCGCTCCGCCCCGGGGACGCGGCGACAGCCGGGGAACTTGCCGACTGGGGCGCAACTGGTCTCGCTGCGGAGTCACCCGCCGGCGGCCCGGGAGGTAAGTTTCCTGCGCGCCCCCGGCCCTCCGCCCGCCTCCCGCGGCTGGCCTCAGGGTCCTGTGTCCCCGGGGCCTCCTGGCGCTCTCGCCACTCTCCCACCTTGCTCGGCTGCGTCTTCCTGGGTCGGTGTTGGGGGCGGGGGGCACCACCGAAGCAGGACCGTGATCCCGGGGGCTGTGTGTGTGTGGGGGGGGGTGGTGGTGCGCGTTCCCCTCTGATACCTACCTGCCCTCCTCCTCATACCCAGAGCCACAGTGACTCTTGGGCTCACTCGGGGCGCCCTCCGGCCCGAGCTACGTCCCCTTTGCAGGGGGACCCTCCCCAGACACTCACAGCAGCGAAGTTGCCGGCCGCCCCGGGCTCCCGGAGAGGCTTGTGCGTTGTGGTTCTGGTATTTTCTGGCTCTGGAGCCGGATTGAACAGGTGCGGGATGGCCGCAGCCTACAGCAGCGACAGACTTGTGCGTCTCCCCTTGCCGGGTCAGTGTGACGCTTCAACATCTGGGGTCAGGGGTGGCCGTGTGAGGGCCCGCAGGGAGGCAGAGAGTCTGGGGTTTGGGATGCCACGCCGGAACCAGGAGTCGCCCAAACAGCAGACAGCAAATGCCAGCTCATCTCTGGTCTCTGCAGATGGACATGTTGTCATCCCTGCCCCTGGTCACTGGTGTCCCTGTTGGTAGAAGCGTGTTCTGAAGAAGTTGTTTGGCTAGGGTGATGAATTTTTGCACTGTCAAAATCAGGACTCCCAAACACAGACATACTGGTCTCTCAGATGCTTTTAAGACAGACCCCAGAAGAGCCCCCTTGCCCTTGACTTGGTGGCATTATCCCTCTGCTGGAGGCCCCAGCTCTGAGCTCAGTGACCTGTAAGAGAAGAGACTTAGAATGTGTCACCTGGTGTAGGGAGAATCTGTCAGTAATCCAGACTCCTGAGCTTCGCCCGCCCCCCCTTGCCCAGCAGTCTCCCCCCACAGACCTTTCCTTCAGCCAGAGGAGAGCGGAAATGTTCTGCAGTTGGTGGGGTGGCAAGAAGCCAAGGGTTGGCTTCATTTCGACTCCAGGGTGATGAAGTAGAACTGTGTTTGTTTGTCATAGCTGTTGTTAGAGCCTTTCCCAGTGGCCAGAGACCCTGAAAGGAACCTGTCCCAGGTAAATCCAAGCCAATGGGAGGAGGAGTACACCTGGCTCGTGATCCCTGAGCCAGGGGACTCGGTGCATTCTGTGGACAGTAACGACAGCCTGTGCTCATGTTAGAAGAGCGCAGGATAAAGCTGACAGGTCAGACTGATGTGTTATGATGTCTTGCTGGAGAAGGAACCAGAAAACCCTGTAAAGTAACAATTACTTGGCTGTAGGGGCTGAATAACAGACCTACGTCCACATTAATGCTTTGCAGTCTGTAAAGTGTTTTTCTGGCTTCTCATTTCCTTGTATTTCAGAAGGCGGCAGGGCAGCGTTTCTGAACCACACAGATTTCACAGGAGGGACCTGAGATCACACGATCAGTGGCTTCTCAAGGGAACACAGAGCAATGCCCCGTGCTTGTTGGATGGATGCTTTTCAAATGGCCATAGTGTTTCTCCATGTGTTGTGGTCTGCATTACAGTGTACAGATGAGGGGACAAACAGTTTACAGGTGAGGGGACTGAGGTTCAGACAGGTGATAAGACTTTTGGTGTCGTGTCTAATGTAGTAGAGTTTGTTGTTATCATCAAGTTGGCTCGAACTCTTGGTTGTCTGATGCACTACAGGACCAGATGATGCCAGACCTTGCCCCAGCTTCACAATTGTTGGTAAGCTTGATAGATTCCACTGTTTATTTTGGCTCCTTCCAACTCAGGGGGCCTATCGCCCAGCACTCTAACAGACAGGATTCTGTTTTGCTCCATAGAGCTTTCATTGATTGATTTCATAGTTCTCCGGACTTTTTTTCCTACTCAGTCCTGGTCTGAAACACCACTGAAACCTGTTTACCATGGGTGACCCTGCTGATAGTCGAAATTCTGTGTCTTAGCTTTCAGCGTCATAGCAGCATGCCAGCCCCCATAGTACAAGACAGGCAACCATACGGTGGTAGTGGAGTTTATAGGAAGAGCCTCCTCTGAATGTCTCGTCCATTGCTGTGCGTTTATACCATCAGCCCATGGCAGGGAGCCATGGGCCCACATCATGGCTTCTGGGATGTGCTCAGAGGTGTTAGGTGGCTGTCCAGTGTGTTGGGTTCTAGGTCAGTCTCTACATTTGACTGTGTGGCCTAGGTCAAATCAGAGCTTCTTTGAGCCACAAATCTCCCTGATGATGAAACAAGAAGTTGGTATTAACACCCTATGTTATTGTTGTTAAGTGCCATCGAGATGGTTCCAACCCATAGCAACCTTGTATAGGGTTTCCGAAGAGCAGCTGGTGGGTTTGAACCACTGACCTTGAGGTTCAAAGTGACCTTGTGGTCTAGTGCATTATCTTGCAGCACCATATCAGGACTCATTAGCACTCTATTTACCAAATGTATCTGTAATGCATTGTATCGATTATCCACTGTATCTATAATCCAACTTCTCTGTAATCCACTCTGCCTGTCATCTAATCTAGCTGTAATCCAATCTATCTGTAATCTCTTAAGGAAAAGAAAGCTTTTTACCTTGTATCATGTAAGGAATTCAACTACTCATGGGACCTTCAGCAATAGCACTTTAGAGACAGAAAGAAAAAGTCCAAGCGTACTTTAGGTTAGCATCTATATTATGCATTGAACTGCTAACTGCAAGGTCAGTGGTTCAATCCCACCAGCCGTTTCATGGGAGAACGTTGACGCTATCTGCTCTTGTAGATACTTATAGTCTCAGAAACCCTACAGGATAAGCACTGAACTGCTAATCACAAGGTTCAAGGTCGGTAGTTCAAAGCCACCAGCCACTCCTCGGAAATGCAACACAGGGTTGTTTTGAGTCAGAACTGACTCGACAGCACATAACAACAACATGTGTCAGAACTGACTCGACAGCACATAACAACA
>NW_006408574.1:4986510-4995291 GCF_000296735.1 Chrysochloris asiatica | reverse complement strand
AACAACATGTGTCAGAACTGACTCGACAGCACATAACAACAACATGTGTCAGAACTGACTCGGTGGCAGTAGGTTTTCTGGTTCTGTGACTTGGGACTAGTCTGAGGGGTTAAGGGTTCTAGGCTCCAGGCATGGGTTTGCTGGGATATGCAGCAGTCATTGCTTCCTGTGCTTTTGTTAGTCTCTAACATGGTAGTTTGTACATAGTTTAAAAAACAAACCCCCAAACAGTTGCCATTGCACAGATTCTGATTCATGACAAGCCCACGTGTGTCGGAGGACTGTGCTCCAGAGGGTTGTCAAAGGTTGTGATCTTTCCGAAGTAAGTCGCCAGGACTTTCTTCTGAGATACCTCTAGGTAGACTAGAAACACCAACATTTTGGTTAATGGCTCATCACTTAACCATTTGCACTGCCCAGGGATTCCTTGCATATTGTACCCATCCATACCTAGTTGCTGACTCATAGTGTCCCCCACCCCCAAACACACCCCCATACCCCCATAGGACAGGGTAGAACTGCTCTGTAGGGTTTCCAAGGCTGACATCTTTACTGCAGCAGATTGGCACATCTTTCTCCTGTGGTGCAGCTGGTGGGTTTGAAGGTTGGCAGCCGGGCATTTTAACCAGGGTGCCTCCTCGCATATAGTAAATGCTCAGTAAATTGCTGTGAATGAGTGAAGCAGGTAAGTGAGAATGCAGGTACAGGTGGTGGTGTTTCCCAGGGAGCTGCGCTCTCCTTCCTGAGTCCAGTATGTAGAGCAGGGGTCTCCTGTCCATCGTGGTGTGATGACACAGCTGACCCGGACAGCCATGCATGCTAGCCTTCTGGTCAACAAAGCCAAAGGTGGCCCCTTCGGTCCCCTAGGAAAGTCATAAAGAAAGTCACCATGCTAGCCTTCTTGTTAACTCCTAGCGTCCCCCTCATTGTTGGATGCTCTTCTGACTCACAGGGACCCCATGTGACAGAGTCAAAGTGCCCCACAGGGCTTTCTTGACTGTTATAGTTGCGAGAGCACATCTCTGGGTCTTTCTCTTGGAGAGCCATTGGGTGAGTTTGAGCCTCCAACCCTTTGATTAGCAGTCGGCCAAGGTTATCCCTTTCATGTTAGTGATGATAGCTGGCTGAAAGATACAGTCCTAGGAACTGACTTGTGTCATTTTAGGAAAAGAGTGTGTTTTCAGATGGTGAAGCTGACCACTCCTCTTTCTTGTTTGTTGTGAAGTGCCGTCAAATCGGTTCCCACCCATAGCGACTCTCTATAGGGTTTCCAGGGAGCATAATATATTGTTGTTGTTGTTAAGTGCCATCGAGTCAGTTCCGACCCATAGCGACCCTGTACAGGGTTTCCGAGACTGTAAATCTTTATGGAAGCAGAAAGCCTCATCTTTCTCCCGCGGAGCAGCTGGTAGTTTCGAACTGCTGACTTTAAGGTTCGCAGCCTGATTTGTAACCGCTATGCTACCAGAGCTCCTTAGGAGCATAATACAGGGAGGGTAAAAGTAAAAGGGAGTCCCAGTGTGGTGCTGTGGGTTAGTGCGCTGGGCTGCAAACTTGGTTTAAACCGAAAGGTTAGCAGTTCAAGCTCAGCAACCGCTTCTCGGTAACCCTATACAGGGTGCTGTGGGTCAGAACCGACTTGACAGCACTTAATAACAACACAACATTAAGTAAAGTGGAGTCCTAGTGTGATGCTGTCGGATAAAGCACTGGACTGCAAGATTGGTTTAAATCACAATATCGGCGGTTCAAACTCACCAGCTGCTCCTTGGAAACCCTATAGAGGGTCACTGTGAGATGGAACTGACAGCAACAACCACCACATGCAATAAAGTGGAGTTCTGGTGTGGCACTGTAGGATAAGTACTGGACTGCGGCAGTTCAAACCCACCAGCCGCTCTCTAGAAACCCCGTTCAGGGTCCCTGTGCGTCGGAACTGACTCCACAGCACACAGCAACATTGAGCAAAGTTTAGCACCGGCTGCTGTTGGCTTGTGGTTGCAGAGGGGAACTTGATTAACAAAGCCAACCACGTTTCTGCCCCCTTTAGAAATCCTTCTCCCACCCTTCCTTCCTGAACAGGCAGAGCCTGGAGGTATTGTGAGTTCGCTTCTAGACTACTGCAATAAAGCATTCACTCCAAATTTGTGGCTTTCTGGTGCCAATCAAAGCTATGCTGACATCTGTGAAGTATGTGTTGTTGCTGAACCCCCGGAGTCCGTTCTGACTCAGAGAGAGCCCCCCTGTATAGGATTTATGAGGCTGCAGATCTTTGCAGGAGCCGAAAGTCTCATCTTTCTTCCATAGAGCAGCTGGTGGGCTTGAACTTCCAACCTTGTGGTTTGCAGCCCAGTGTTTAGCATTTAGTGCACGTCTTGTTTGTTGTTGTTAAATACTATCAAGTTGGTGCAGACTCAGAGCAACACTGTGTAGGGTTTCCCAGGAATGGCTGGTGGGTTTGAACCGCCGACCTTGTGGTGAGCAGTTCCGTGCTTATCCTACAGTGTCACATCAGGGCAATAATGTTGTGGATAAGTCGGTTCTGACCCATAGCGACCCTGTGTAGTGTTTCCGAGGAGCAGCTGGGTAATAAGATGATGAAAAAGTTTGTACGATTGTAAGAATGCCCAACACGGTGTACAGAGACATGAAGTGAGCACGCATGGCTGGAAGAATCGTGCCCACATACTTCTGCTGTGGCTCAAGTCCACAGTTCAAACCCACCAGCTGCTTCTGAGAACGTTCTAGAGGGCCGCTTTCCGTCGAGACTGACTTGACACCAACACTCAACACCAACAGCAGACCTGCTGGACTCAGGGTTGCCACCAACTTTCAATTTGTAAAAATCGAAATAATTGTAACACACAGTGAAGCAAAGCAGGTAAAAACGCGGTCAGCCTGTACACAGCAAAGCTGTGCTTCCGCTTTTAGAAAGATCAGGGCAAGAAATGGCAGTAGGCCTTAAGTATCATTAATAGACCCAGCCATTTATGTTGGGGATGAAGATATATTTTCTCATCAAGAATTCCATGTACCTGGTTTAAAAACATGCTTGTATGGGTGAGAAATCCCAGCGGAGAGAAGCGAAGTAGCTAACTAACCCCAGGCCACACACAGAAGTGTCCGGGCTCACCAGGAATTGTTAACAAGGTTCAAGGATACATCAGGTTCCTGTGGTAAAAAGAGACTTTTTGACTTTTAGAAATGATCATTGTTGTTGTTAAGTGCCGTCGAGTCGGTTCCGATCCATAGCAACCCTGTAGAGGATTTCCAAGGAGCTACTGGTGAGCTTGAACCACCAACCTTGCCGTTCAAACCGACTTTGCAGTCTAGCGCATGAACCCACAGCGCCACCCCAGGAGTCTATTAAATGGTACTAGTTTACCAAAACTTGCTATATGCTAGTCATCATTAATGGAGTCCTGGTGTGGTGCTGTAGGCTAAAGCACTGGAATGCAGGGTCAGCGGTTCAAGCTTACCAACTGCTCCTTGGAAACCCTATACAGACAGGGTCGCTATGAGTTGGTGCTGACTCACGGGCACTTAACAACAACAACATTCATCATTAGAGAAGTTGTTGTTGTGAAGTGCCATGCAGTCGACTTCGACTCATAGCGACCCTGTGTAGGGTTTCCAAGAAGCAGCTGGTGAGCTTGAACCACCGACCTTGCAGTTCAAACAGTTTTGTAGTCTGACGCATTAGTCTACAGCGCCACACCAGGATTCCATCAGAGACGTATCACATTTCAAAAACTACTTATGCTTTCTTCCTGGGGTGAAAATACAGAAACCACCTCCATAACCACTACAAGTACAATTCAGCAGCTTTGATTTCATTCCCCTTCTTCAGTACCACCCCACCCCAACCCCGCTAACAGTAAATTCAGCGCTCCCTGGTTAACCACGGATATACTTTAGTTTCTGTATTTATACCTCTTATCCCAGCAGATACTGTAAGAAAAAAATGTCCATTTTATTAATTCACTATGATTGGTGTGGCCCTGCAGGTTATACGCTGGACTGCAAGGTTGGTTTGAACTGTAAGATTGGCAGTTCAAGTTCACCAGCCGCTCCTCGGAAACACTATACAGGGTCACTGTGAGTCGGAACCAGCTCAATGGTACTTGACGACAATGATTCTCTTGGCTCCGTGCTATAAGCTCTGAACTGTGAACCACAAGGTTAGTGGTTCAAACCTACCAGCTGGATCTGCGGGAGAAAGATGAGGCTTTCTGCTCTCTCAAAAATGTAAAGTCTCAGAAACCCTATAGAAGGTTGCTGTGAGTTGGAACTGACTTGACGGCCCTTAACAAAAACAACATAATTCCCTTGGTTTACATACATTATTGGGTTCAGAAGTAATACTCAGCTCTTGTCCGTGCTTGAAGAAATGGCAGCGTTTGGACAGAAACACAGGTGGAGGCTGGATTTCTGAGCCTTCTTTCCGGTCAATAAAGCCAACAGTAAAGCTAGCTCTGTCAAACAGCTTGTAACGTCATAAATATGCATGCATTTCATTTGCATTTTCCTTGTACTTCTGTTCCATGGTGAGTCAGACATTTAATATCCTGGAAAGAGAATTGTCTTACATTTTCTGATGGCTGGAGCCTTCTTTAGAGCCCCCCCATAAAACCCCATCAAGTCCTGTTATTTGTGGCAGGAATGTGTTCCGTTTGTAGCAAATGCACTGACTGGGCTTGGAAGGAGTCCTGGCATTTGTTTAGAAGCTGCCCAGGGAGAACTGTACATCGTGTTGCTTAGCTGTTTGGATGTGAACTCATCTACAGAAAAAGCACAGTCTCTGTTACTTCCTTCTGAACACCAGGGAGGTCAGGGAGAGGAGAAGGGAGTGACCTAGCTTTTAGTTTTCCTTAGTCCTTTTTCCTCTTCAAATAATCCTGAAACCTTGCATAGTCTATTGATGCCATTTTGACAGCCATGGAGGAAGGGTTTTATTCAGTCTCCTTTAAAGATAAACAGTAGATAGACAGATAGCTAGATGGATATATGATAGATAAATAGATATAGATACATACATACATAAATACATAGATGATAGATAAAGGATAGTGGATAGATGTTAGATACATAGATAAATTATGGATGGACAAATGGGTAGATGATAGATACTTAGATATGTAGATAGATAGATGCATAGATAGATATACAGTTAGATAGATATGTAGATGCTTTTGTTGTTGTTGTTATGTGCTGTGGAGTCGGTTCCGACCCATAGCAACCCTGTACAGGGTTTCTGAGGCTGTAAATCTTTACTGGAGCAGAAAGCCTCATCTTTCTCCCACGGAACAGCTGGTAGTTTCAAACTGCTGACCTTGTGGCTCACAGTCTGATTTGTCACCACTACACTCCCAGAGGATGGATAAATGAATGGACAGGTGGACAGATGACAGATGAGGTATGTGATAGATTGATATGGGGTAAGCACAGTATTGCTATTAGAGTTCCAGTTTATACATGCATGGATGGATTCAAAACAAAACGTGTTTCAGCACGTCCGTACCATCAGTGGGTGGCTGCATACAAGTTCTCTCAGGAATATACTTGTCGTAGTCTCCTTGTTGTTGTTGTTGTTGTTGTCAAGTGCTGTCAAGTCGATGCCAACTAATAGCAACCCTGTATAGGGTTTCCAAGGAGTAGCTGGTGAGCTTGAACCACCTACCTTGCAGTTCAAACAGCTTTGCAGTCTGATGCATTAACCCACAGCGCCACACCAGGCCTCGTTAGTCTCCTTGGGGTACCGTAAAACAGAAAGGTCCAGTCAAAACAGCAAAAATTGCTTTCCAAAGGGATCTGGTGGGCCAGTTCAATTCAAGGTAGAGAGGCCAGCTCACAAGGTTATGGTGACTATTTGGAGGATCTTGAAGGGTTAATCATAATAGATTTTCCTGGCGAACACAGGATGATTAGAGGGGCTGGTTAGGAAGTTTTAAGGAAATTGAAAACTGTACCGGTGAGGAAAAGGCTGGGAATTTGTACCAAGTGATGTTTTCCCGTCAGGATGCTACACCTGCACATTGTCTGAGAGGAGCAAGAGGTGTCCTAAGAGAATTTGAGGAAAACAGTACTCTACTCACCCTACAGCCCTGACCTTGCCCCTTCAGACATCTTTCTAGTCCCCAAACGCAAGGAATATTGAAAAGGAACACACTTTGAGTTCCTCAAGGATGCCCAAACTGCTATTTTGATGTAGTGTAAGTGTTTTGTTGCTGTTTCGTACTGACTCATAGCGACTCTGGTGTGGTTCAAACCAACCTTGCGATCCAGTGTGTCTCGTACAGTACCACACCGGGAAGAGCACAGAATCTTCAGGGAATACCGCCTTCGGAAGTGTAGAGACACCGTCAAGAAGCAGTAGGTTCCAATTTTGATGTTTTTGTTGAGGAAAAGTATCTATGAATTTGTAGCAGTACTTCATGCCTCACCCTGGTCGAGAGGGAGTGAGCTGGCAGCCAGTGTATCTGAGTCACGGCAGCCGTGTGCACAACCGGGTGACATGCCGTCCTCCTCTGCTGCATCCATATGACAACTAGCACGTGAGTCCATCCTTGTGGTTACTGTGTTCATCCATTCCATTCCCTAGTTGACCTCTGTGCCCCCAGACACGAGGCCCCTCCTCTCACAGTGGGTCCCTCCTGATAACACGCCCAAAGCAAGTGCGTCACGAAATGCTCTGCTGTGATCCGTAAAGTTTTCACCAACTGATTTTCCAAAGCCAATCGCCAGACCTTTCTTCCTAGCGTGTCTTAATTGGGAAGCTCTGCTGAAGCCTGTCTACCACAGGGGACCTGCCGGTATTTGACAACAACAAATGACATAACTTCCAACATCACAACAACACAGGAGGGTCACAGCACGGCACAATGACCGATGGGTGGCAGAAGTGGAATATAAACATATCCATCAGTGTTTAGTTGGTTCCCATACTGACTACCAGAAAGTGTTGTTGTTGTTGTTAAGTGCCGTCGAGTCAGTTCCGACCCATAGCGACCCTGTACAGGGTTTCCAAGGGGGTAAATCTTTACGGGAGTAGAAAGCCTCATCTTTCTCCCGCGGAGTGGCTGGTAGTTTCGAACCACTGACCTTAAGGTTCGCAGCCCGATTCGTAACCACTACGCTACCAGAGCTCCTTTACCAGAAAGTGTGGTGGTGGTTATGTGCCGTGGAGTCGGTTCCAACTCATAGCGACCCTGTGTAGGGTTTCTGAGGCAGTAAATCTTTACCGGAACAGAAAGCCTTATCTTTCTCCCATGGAACCACTGGTAGTTTCGAACTGCTGACCTTGAGGGTAGCAGCCCTACTTGTAACCACTATACTACCAGAGCTCCTTACAGGAAAGAGTAGAACTGCCCTATAGGGTTGCCTAGGCTGTCATCCTTATGAAAGATAAGTAGCGGATGGATTCGAACAACCAACTTTTTGGTGGGCAACCAAGCGCTTAACTTCTGCACACCAGGGCTGTAAGGCCAGGGGAAATGGGCTTGATGTTGTATATTCTATCCTCAGTGCTAACTACTTGAGTATCGCTTCATCGGAGGCATGCCAAAGAGCGTCACTGTTGGGAAGATTTGACACTTAGTGATCCAGGGTCTTCCTGGATTGTCAGTGACATCCTGACAAAGTTCATTAGTTTTTTTAAAGAAAATATGAACTTTAAACATTGGTTGTCCAGTCCTGCTGAACAGTGAGTTCTGGAAAGAGGAAAACATTATAGCCAGACTTAAAAATGTGTCTCTTTACTCCATAGACAGGCTAACATGTAATGCAGTAGATTCAGCATGTTGGGTAGTGGATTTGAGCAATGTAATTCAGACTTTTCTATCATTAAAATTCAGACCTGTCTATCATTATACCTGGGTCTATGACATATGATCCCTCCTGACAACATATCTGAAGTATGAGAGACGAAGCCTGGCCATCTGGCCTTCAATGACCACTCTGTAAGGGGGAGGATTAGAGAAAAAGAGGGAGACCCCCAACGAGATGGATTGGCCAAGTGGCAGCATCGATGGACTCAAGAGTGGGAACAGCAGTGAGGTTGGCCCAGGATCGGGCAGTGTTTCGTTCTGCTGTGTATAAGGTCACTATGGGTCAATACTGACTCGATGGCACCTAACAACAACAACAAATGACGTATGGAAATCAAATGAAGTGACAAAAACAGTAACAACAACCAAAAGGAAGTGACCACCTGGCCTCCGGGAGGGAGGGGTAAGCACCTTGTAAATGTTTGGCCAGTGTTTGTTAGCGAATATAGGCTAAGTGCTTTATTTACATGTATCTTCTTAGAACTTAGCCGGAAGCCTGGCAAACCAAACTCTAACCAAACCCACTCCTGGTGAATGGATTCCAGTGGTGGAGATTGGAAAAATATGTATTAAACAAGTTTCTGCATCCAAGTGAATACCACCCCTGAAAGGTTTGGGACATTTCATAATTATTCTAATGAGTCTATTATGTTCCAATCCGTTTTAGTAAACCAAAATGATAGATACTAATTTTAATAGTTTATAGTGGTCCTACATTTAAAAATATTTTTTAAGTAAGTGGCATTATTCACCAAAATGTCCATTTTTTGTTGTTGTTGTTTATTAACCATCATGCTTAGAAATAATTGTTTCAAAACAATTTCTGTTAGAGTAATCTAAGTGGCGCTGTGGATTAATGCACCAGACTGCAAAGCCATTTGAACTGCAAGGTCGGTGGTTCAAGCTCACCAGCTGCTCCTCGGAAACCCTATACAAGGTCACTATGGGTTGGAAC
>NW_006408574.1:4974596-4985853 GCF_000296735.1 Chrysochloris asiatica | reverse complement strand
TCTTTTGGCAGCCCATGGCACTTTCAATATTCTCCTCCAACACCATAACTCAAAAGCATCAATTCCTCTACAGTCTTCCTTATTCACTGTCCAGCTTTCGCATGCATATGAGGTAATTGAAAATACCATGGCTTGGGTCAGGTGCACCTTAGTCGTCCTCAAGCTGACATCTTTGCTCTTCAACACTTTAAAAATGTCTTATGCAGCAGATTTGCCTAATGCAATACATTGTTTGATTTCTTGACTGCTACTTCCATGAGTGTTGATAGTTGATCCAAGAAGAATGTAGTCCTTGACAACTTCAATCTTTTCTAAGTTGATAAGCCCAGTAAATACTCACGTATTTATTGAATCCACCTGTTTTTCTGATACTTACCCCAAACTCTACTACCCATCGATCAATTTGTTATACTGGGTTGTCTTGCCCATTGCTGTGATGCTGAAAGCTATACCACGGGTATTTCAAATACCAGCAGGGTCTCCTAAAGTGAACAAGTTTCAGTAGAGCTTCCAGACTGAAACACGGTAGGAAGAAAGTCCTGGTAATCTGCTTCTGAAAATTAGCCAGAGAAAGTTCTCTGGACCACAACAGAACACTGTTCACTATAATGCTGGAAGGCATTCAAAACATACAGAGGCCAAAACAGTGAACGCAATGAGCCAATGACCATGAAATGATGCAGGATCCGAATGGTGGGTGATTCGAATCCTCCTCGAGGTACCTCGGAAGGAAAATCTGCTATTGACAACTGTCTGGAACACAGTCCATTGTGACACACACAGGGGTGCTGTGAGTCGGGATGGATGATGTAATGACAATTGATGGGTTCCTCTCCCCCCTAACCTCCAACCTTCTTTGCCCCTGCCCTCAAGGACCCCACTTTGCTATTTTTGAAAATCTTGCCTGTCTTTTATTAATTGATTTCTTATGTGTGGAGGTGGGGGCTTGTGCCCATGGCTTTTTTTTTTATTAAATGTTTTTATTTTGGATTGAATGAAAGTTTACAGGGCACATCATCAGCTTCACATTCAACCATTCATTTAAGCTTGTTTCATTACATTGATTATTATCCCCTCCATATATCATCAGTTAACAGTGTTTCTCTCTATCCTCTTTAGCTTTTTTGGGGGGTGGGGGTGGGGGGAACTTGCCTTTTGAATTTACAGTCTCGGCTTTTAGGGAAGGTTTTTACATTTGTCTGTGGATATCGAGGGCTCATGTATGAGATTACTAACAAGCATTACTGAATAATCAGATGAGGGACAGTTTGCTATGTCTACTAGGTGGCTCTGGTAGCGTAGTGGTTACGAATCGGGCTGCGAACCTTAAGGTCAGCGGTTCGAAACTACCAGTCGCTCCGCGGGAGAAAGATGAGGCTTTCTACTCCCGTAAAGATTTACACCCTCGGAAACCCTGTACAGGGTCGCTATGGGTCGGACCCGACTCGATGGCATTTAACAACAACAACAACAACTAGGTGGCTAAAGTCTGATCCTCAGAGCCTATGGTTTGGACGGTCAACAACGCTTGGGACCACAGGGTCTTGACCTCCTGACTGGGTCTGCATGGTCTGCATCAGATTCCCCCTTATTTATTGTTTGTTTAAGGGACGCTGCCTGTCTTAGGCGGTCAGTGCGAATTCCTCAGTCTTACCCATCATCAAAACTCATTGCAGCATGGCAATGGCTCTGTCTTAGGTTGCCGAGGTTCCACGTGATCCTTACCCATCTCTGGCCACATGTCCAGCATAAACAGCCGCCATCTGAGGAAGGCAGGGAGGGAGGAGATCGGCTGGGGACCCCATACGCAAGACGTTGCCAGCCCACCACCTGCTCTAAGGTGGCCAAGCAGGATCACTATGCTGAGGTTCAATCAAGTTCTTAGGGGATCTTACTCTCTAGCAAGGGTAGCAAATTAGTAGCCACTCAGTGCTCACTTTGAGAATTACTTATATCATGAATTTGAGCATGTAGCTGATGAATATCCACAGACAAGTGGATATTATTCCACAACCTCCTAAAATGCTGTTGGATTAAGTTCCAATCAAGTTCTGGATTACTGAAAGATAACACAAATCTACCTATACCATGAATAACCTTAGCTGGGAGTGTAATCTGGATATATTGGGTCTTATTTCCCTTAAACGGTCTTCCTTTCTCTAAAGCATTTAGTCTGTTTTGTAAACCTTTATCTATTTACTCTTGGATCGTATGAGTGAGACTAATATCCCTAGACAGTTGATTTACATGGTGGGCAGGGCAAAAAAAGGTAACAATTCCTATTAGTGCAGTGATTCTTGACATGAGAGCAAAGAAACATGGCACGTTTAAGGGCCAGGCACTGCAATGATTTGCCTAGCTTCTGAAAACTTTAACAGGCAATAAAACCTACGATGGTTGATGGACGATTGCAAAATCGGTAACATCTATTAACTCCCCATTCCCCACGCCCGACAAGCAAAGCAGCAGAATGTCTCTGGGGTTTAACCAGTTATCTAAGGGTTAAACAGTTCTTAAAGTCTTCTCTGCTGTGGAAACAGCTGGCTGGCTCCTTTGTGCTCTTGCCAGGGGGGCCTCAATGGAGATGTAGATGACATCCCTCTTTCAGGTGGGTCTTCGGTGAATGCTGGCTCCCTCAGGCAAGCTCGCTCCAAAGATGGTGAGGTGGCTCCCTCTCGCTATAGGGTGGAATTAGTCAGGCTGGAATCCATACTGGAGAGCTTTTGACCTGTAATACAGATTAAAACTTTAGCCCCTTGGTTAATCACGTAATAAAGAAACATTACAGCATCCTAACATGATACCCCCCCCCATTCCAATCATGACTCAGTCCCTGTATCTCAGAGCCATGCCGTTCCAAGGTTGTGTATATATCTTACTTTATCTCTGCCCCTTCGGCCCTTTCACTTATGCCCAATTGTTCTCCCAATGTGCCCATGGCTTTTACAGTGGCAACCCTCTCCCTCCGTGTTTGCTGTCACTGGGAGTTCGTTTTGATCTCGGGAACCCCCTAACAGCCACATTGTGAAGACTGTGTTTCCCCCTTGTTACGGTCTGTTGTAGCACGCTTTCATGGACGCCGTCATTGAACTTACACAAAGTGGCAGTTTCTTGATGTTTGGGCAACGTTCTCCTTTTCACTGGTTTGTGTCTGTACAGTTGTAGATTACCCAAAGTACTTCTCCCTCTGTTGGAACAATTGTCTAAAAAAATGTTCCTGACTTCCATGTTCCATTGGAAAAACTTTCCTGTTGTTACAGCTTCCATTGGAAAATGTTAATGTTGTTGGTGTTATTGTTATTGGTGGCCTCGCGTACAATGTACTGCAAGGTCATCTCAATCTGGTCCCGACTTCATGTTCGTTGGTATGTTTAGGTTCATGGATGTGGCTGTCATGTGACCGTTCCACTGTTGGGCCTCCTCCCTCAGTTCTCTGTTGGACAGTGTTCAGCTGTGAGCTCTAATGTTTCCCCTGGCTCATTCCAGAAGATCCCAGGCCTTTCTTCCTGGTCTGTCCTAGTCTGGGAGCTCTGCGGAGACCTGTCCACCATGGTGACCCTGCTAGTATTTGAAATAATGGTCATATAACTTCCACCCTCACGGTAACCTAGGTTGTTGTTATGTGCCATGGAATTGGTTCCGACTCATACCAACCCTGTACAGAGTTTCCGAGGCTGTAAATCTTTACTGGAGCAGAAAGCCTCATCTTTCTCCCATGGAACAGCTGGTAGTTTCAAACTGCTGACCCTGAGGTTAGCAGCCCGATTCGTAACCACTACACTACTCTAAAAAGAAAAAAAACTCATGGAAAAAATAACATAGAAAGATAATGATTTCTTTTCCACAAACTTTTTGAAGCCCCCTTGTACAAGCCACCCCACTGACAGGCAGGTGGTGGGAAGACTTGGGCAACCCCAGTAAAAGAATTCAGATGAATAATGAAAATGTAAGCCTATTTTTGAAAGAATGCTAAGAGTCAGTCTGTTAGCCTTACACGGAGCAAGCCAAAAAAGCAACGACGTCATTGTTTTGGCAAGTTATACTTCAGCCATGCCCTTAGTTACATTCCCAAAGACATTTATTTTAGACAGTGGGGAAGGTTTATGGGAAATAAAGCTGGCGGGAAATCTGAAAGTCCCTCATGCTAAGGTTTAAGAGCAAAGCAAGACTTCTTTTCCAGAAAACAGGTAGGAAACTTGGCATCGCAGGCTTGTGTAGGTTTGGGCTCCGTTAGTTTGTTGTGTAGCTTCTCTAGAGCTCCTTCCCCTTTTTTGGCAAGTCATAATGTAAACGTGAAGCAGCGTGTCATCATGTACAAACATGCTATAAGCAACCGTCATTTCCCACAGAGGTCAAAAGGCTTCTGGAAGCATTTTAGAACTGATCGTTAAGTATCCTGCACCGGTAACTGCCATCTCAGCCTCCTTGTGCTGCTGTATGAGAAAGACCACAAATGAGTGGTTTTAAAGAACAGAAATGCATTTCCTCCCAGTGCAGTTAGGAGCTAGAAGTCTGAATTCAGGGTATGGGTCTCAGGGGAGGTCCACATTGGTCTGGATCTGTCGTGATTCTTGGTTTGCTGGGCTTGTGGATGTGTCTGCTTTCTGACTTCCTCTTAGGGACCCTCCTGGCGCAGTGGGTGCTAACTACCAGCTGCTGTGTAGGAGAAGGAGTTGGCTTCTGGGACCATTTCCAGCCTTGGAACCCCTCTGGGGCAGGTGTGCTCAGTTCCCTTAGGAATTGGAATCCACATGGCTATAGGTTGTTTGTGCTTTGGTCTTTTTCTTCCCCCTCTGTGTTTATTCTGCTCAGGAGTGATGGGGTTTAGGACCTGCCCTACTTTGGTCTGACCACATTAGCAAAACAAAAGAAAAACACTCAGATCCATGGTAATCAAATCGATCCCGACCCATAGCTTCCCTGTATGGGGTTTCTGGGCTGGACATCCGTACAGGATCACCACTCGGTTGTCAGTGTGTCATACTGTGGTGGTTTGTGTGTTGTTGTGATGCTGGAACCTGTACCAGCGGTATTTTAAATACTACCCATGGTGGAAAGGTTTTACTGGAGCTTCCAGACTAAGAATGACTAGGAAAAAACAGAGGCGGATGACTTCTGATAGTTAGCTACTGAAATCCTTCAGTAACAGCAGCAGAACATTGGCAGATAGAGTGCCGGAAGATGAGCCCCTTGAGTTGGAAGGCACTCAGAATTCAACTAGGTGAAGAGCTGCCTCCTCAAAGTAAAAAGTTCACCTTAATGACGTGGCTGGAACAAAGCTCTCAGCATCTTCATTTGCTGATGGGGCACAACTCAAAATGAGAAGAAACAGCTGCAAATATCCATTAATAATCGAAATGTGGAGTGTACTATAACCTTCAGTATGGATTGCACCTCAGTGTAAGGAAACGAAAATCCTCCCAATTGGACCACTAAATAACATTGTGATCAATGGAGAAAACTTTGAAGTTGTCAGAGATTTCATTTTGCTTGGGTCCACAATCAATGCTTATGGAAGCAGCGGTCAGGAATTCAAATGAAGTACGGTTGTAGGCAAATCTGGTGCACAAGACCTCTTTAATGTGTTAAAGAGCAAAGATGTCAGTTGGAGGACTAATGTGTGCGTAATCTAAGTCATGGTATTTTCTATCACAAGAATACTGAAAGTACCAGTGACTGCCAGAAAAACAAATAAATCTGCCTTGGAAGAAGTCCAGCTAGATGCTCCTTAGAAACCAGGATGCTGAGACTCTGTCTCTTATATTTTGGACATATCGGGAGGGACCAGTTCCTGGAGAAGGACATCATGGTTGGTAAAGTGGAGGGTCAGAGAAAAAGAGGAAGACCCCCCCCCCCCCCAATGAGATGGATTGGCACAGTGGCAGCAGCGGTGGGCTCAAACATAACAATGATTGTGAGGTTCTTGCAGGACTGGGCAGGGTTTCGTTCTCTTGTGCCGAGGGTCTCTATGAACCGGGACTAATGTGACAGCATCTAACAACACCACCAAGTCTAGGTTAGAGTAGAAAGCCTCATCTTTCCCCTGCGGAGCAACTGATGGCTTTGAATTAGCCTACTTTAAGGTTAGCAGTCCAGTGCTTATCCCACAGAGCCACCAGGACTCCTTATTTATAAGTACAGGATTTAGAATTTCAATACGTTTTGGGGGAGGTGAGGGGAAGGGAAGGGAAGGAGGAACACAATTCAGTCCCTAACACCTGCCGACTTGGAGAAGTTCTTCATCAGCATCTGCTGCTGTAGTTTTCTTTGTTTCTCCATGAGGCATAGAACAAGAGTGTCTGTGGTCATTCCTGTGTTCTCAGTCCCGGGAACAATGGTCGACACAAACGTGATCTGAAATGCCCGTTTGTTGAATGAATACATGAGTGAATGGATGCTTTTCTGAAGCGAGGATTATCTTGTCTTTCATGCCCTAGCTCCCTTTCCTTCTGGAAACTCTAGTGGTCTAGCTGTTAGTCTTGTCACTGCTCTGAGTTCCAAATCCCACACTTGGCTGTGTTCATTGCCAACCGAGTCTGTTTTCCGGCTCTTTTTTGTGCCTGGACTGTTTAGAATCATTAAATGAACCATCAAATTTTCATGGGGAAATGGAATGAAAAGATAATAGGATTTTTCCCACAAACGTTTCAAAGCCCCCTTCTATTGGCTCCTAGCAGCGCTGTGGGTTAGGCGTTGGGCTGCTAACAACAAGGTTGGCTGGCAGTTCAAACCCACTAGCTGCTCCAGTGGAGAAAGATGAAGCTGGCTGCTCCCATGAAGATTTAGTGTCTTGGAAATGCTACATGAGTCAAAATTGACTCGGTGGGGTTTCTACTCTGCTAAGAACTCATTAACATAATAAAAGAAACCCCTATTTTCAAACAGGAGCCCACCCACAGAAATCTTGTTACTCTGTGCTAAGCGCCATCGAGTCGCTTCCAACTCATAGCAACCCTGGTTTCCAAGAAGTAGCTGATGGGTTTGAACCACTGGTCTTGCAGTTAGCAGGCCAGTGTTTATCATACAGCGCCATACCAGGACTCCATAGATATTTGTTGTTGTTGTTGTTGTTGTAGCGAGCCAAACTGGTGAGTGGTGGATGTGTATATTCTTGTTAAGTGCTGTTGAGTCGGTTCCAACTCAGTGACTTTGTATAGGGTTTCTGAGGAGTGGCTAGTGGGTTTGAACCACTAACCTTGTAGATCAAACCGATCTTGTGGTCCAGTGTTTACATATATATTGTTAGGAGAACTATGAGGCTCTGCTTCTGCAAAAGATTTAAAGCCTTGGACACTCCTGTACTGGGCTTTTATGAGTGGGTGGCACACAACCACCACCATATATATATACATACATATATACAGAGAGAGAGAGAGAGAAGTTGTAAATCTTTATGGGAAGAGAAAGCCTCATCTTTCTCCCTCGGAGAGGCTGGTAGATTCAAACTGCTGACCTTGAGGTTAGTCGTCCAATTCATAACTTATTCTAGTACCACAACCCCTTCTGGAGGGTGGTGGCGGTGGCGGTGCCGTGGAGTTGCATAAGGTTTCCAAGGCTGTCGATCTTTATAGCAGAAAGCCTCATCTTTCTTCCACGGAACAACTGGTAGTTTCAAACTGCCAACCTTGAGGTTCGCAGTCCGATCCTACCCACTATGCAACCGAGCTCCTTCCTTCTGGGAGGGAGGGAGAGCCAATCCCAGAAGTGTTCCTCAAGACCAGGGGAAACCACCTTCAATTCCCCATAGGTGAGATGAATCAGCAGGCGGGCTTTTGGTGTTTAAAAATTATTTCAAAGAAGGTGTTAGATCTGTGATCATAGCCTTTGTCCAGGTACAACTCCACAACAAAAAAATTAATTCCCTATTAGGAAAAAAAGTCTCAATTCCCAGCTGTTACCTTGTTGCACCTCATATGGTGGTGGTGGTGGTTAGTAGGCTCCGAGTCATAGCAAGCAACCCTGAGTAGGGTTGCTGAGGCAGTCAGTCTGTACAGGCGCAGAAAGCTTCATCTTTCTACTGCTGAGCAACTGGTGGATTCGAACTGCTGATGTTGAGGTTAGCAACCCAGCTCATAATCCACTATGCCACCAGAGCTCCTTAAGTCATACCATACGCAGCTCGAGTCTAGAAGCAGAGACGTTGTATATGCCCTAAATACCATTGTGATGGAGTCTGACCTGTGCCCTGTTGAGCAACAAAGCGCATGAGCTTGGCACGTGGGGTTGTATTAGAACAGGACTGTAAATTCCAAGGAATTAATTGGGTCCTTAAAATGGGTGGGTAGCCTATATGTAGACACCAACCAAGGGCAAACACAAATCAACAAGGTGGGAAACAAAGAGAATGTAACTGGAGCCCACAGTTGTTTTGGATTTTTTAAAATTTCAATATGGCGCTCCAATGGACACTTCTCTTTTTAGGAGAAAGGGTTATTGTGAAGACCGATGGGGTGCTGGACAGTGCCTGCTGAAAGCTGCTCCTCCCCACTGCTTCTTTAAATCACCAACAAGTAAGTGTGACCTGCATAGTCCTGGCTGTGAAGGAAGACCACCTTTAGCACAGCCTGGAGACCCCTTTAAGGAACCCTGGTAGCATGGTGACAAGTTCTCTGCTATTAACCAAAGGGTCTTCTGGTGTGGAACTTTAGGATAAGCACTGGACTGCAAGGTCGGTTTCAACCACAAGGCCAGTGGTTCACACTACCAGCTGCTCCTCAGAAACCTAAGACAGGGTCACTATTAAGAATCTACTCAGTGGTACTTAACAACTAATCAGAAGGTTCTGGGTTGGAACTCACCAGGCCTCCATGCACGAGAGACGTGACCGCCTGCTTCCAAAAGAAAGAAGATAGCCTTGGAATCCCTAGGGGCCAGTTCTCCTCACCTCTGGGGTCGCCAGGAGTGGGATTCGACTGAACTGTTCTGGGTTTGGATTTCAGGTGGGTGGTACCTTTCTCTGTGAGTGGCACTTTGGTTTTCAGGATGGTGCGTTGCGTTCATATGCCACTTTCCAATCTTAGCCATGCTTCCAGAACTCTTGGTCTCTAGCAGTTTTGCATCCATTTATGAATAATGGCTGCCACCACAGTTTGGGGTGCTCCTGATGTCATGGGATGTGTGCGTTTTTCAGGGAGAAGGGGGAAGTGGAGAAGCTGGCACAACTCTGTCCACTGGTCCAGCCCCCTGCTCTTCCCAGCAAAGAGCAGATTCTAAAATGAGTTGTGATTCCCACTCATGGTGACCCTGTGCATACAAAACAGAAAACCCGCTCCACCAGCTTGTCAAGGCTACGCCTGTCTTCTGAGGAGTCTCTGGATTGGTTCAAACCTCCAGCCTTTGGACTGGCTATCAGGTGTGGTTTCTGAGTGGCACAAACAGTTAAGTGCTTAACTGTTAGCTGAAAGGTTCCCAGTTCCAACTCACCCAGAGGTGCCTTGGGAGAAAGTTCTGGCTATCTGCTTCTGAAAGCTCACAGCACTGAAAACTGTGGAGCAGTTTCACCCTGCACACACGGGATCCTCAATTCCACTCCACCGGCGTGGCTTCACGTGGATAAAGAACGCCGCAACTGCTCATTCCTTTCTCTGTTTACATGAGAGGCATTTTCTAAGGTGCTGCGGACAAATGGGCTAACATGGAGAATTAGGTGGGTGGGGAAGGGAGTTTGTCGTGCATTAGGGAAGCCAGGCAGACTCCCCCTCATTAGGAGAGGGGAATGAAGACGTGAAGAAAACGTGGCTGGAGTGAGATAAGACTCAGCTTTCTGTAGAGCACGCCTTTGAGGTTGTGGTGTGAGGTCCCGGTTCTGTCCAGACTGGAGGGTTGGTTGGGCATGGACAGACGCATGCGATTCAGTGACTCCTGAGAGAAAGGCACACTTTTAAAAAGTGATTCGTGCCTTGGTTGTTTTTTTTTAATTGCCTCTTTTCCATGGTGTTTCGTAATAAGTCAGCTGCAACTCAAAACAGTTTGTTGCGGAAAAGATTGGCAGGTCCAGAAAGAGTGTCTCTTCAGATTGTTAGCTTGTTGTTGGGTGCAGATGGCCAGACTGAAGGGCTGTGGTGGCCTTGTGCCCAGCATGTCTGTCAGTACCATGTTTCCGTCAGGCGGTGCTCACATCTTGTCTCTGTGTCCCCTTCTGGTCCTTCTCACAGTATTTTAGACTTTGTTATCTTGTTACCCACTTCATAAACCACAGTCTAGAGTCAGCCTGCTGTTACAGACCCTGAGAAACCAAAAACTGCATCTTGTCTCACTTTCCTTAGTGTGATGTTCACTTTCTTATGGAACCGAAGCCACTCTGAGGTCTGCCTGTACATGGTCACACAACTGCTGAATCTATGAATGTGTCCAGGGAGTCCTGGTGTGGCACTATGGGATAAACACTGGACTGCAGGGTCCATTTGAACCACGAGGTTGGTGGTTCAAACTCACCAGGCACTCCTCAGAAACCATACATAGGGTCGCTGTGAATTGGAACTGACTTGATGGCACTTCACAACCACAAGTGAGTGTGTCGATGGTGGATTGAATTGCGCCTCCACCCCATAATGTGTCAGCTTGGCTGGGTCATGATTCTCATAGACAGTTATGAAATGATGTAATTTGTTGGCAATGTAATGACGTAATTGTATCTCCCAGGATGTGATCTGAAGTAAGCAACTAATTATTGTCAGGGGATTAGGGTGGGGAGCAACACTGTTACTTAGATCACAGCCCTGATCGGATGTAAGGAGTTTCCTTGGGTTTGGCCACCATCAGTTTTTTTTTTTGTTTTTTTTTTAAATATCTTACAAGGGAGAAACGAAGAAAGACAAGAGCACATTGGTGGGGTAGGGGTATACAGGACCACCAAGAAAAAAGATTCAACATGCAGTGTGTCTTCTGGTCCCAGGGCCCTGAACTGAGGACCTTCTAGACCCGGGGAAGATTGATACCAAGATACATGGAGATCTCCCAGGGACATCAGGCCCACAAATGCTAAACAGAGCCAAGGCCCAGCCCCAGACCGACAGACAGAGGAAAGCCCTCCCTAGGAGCCAGTGCCCGAGTTCAGGCTTGCAGCTCCTTAGCTGTAAGAAAATGCATTTCTGTTTGTGAACACCACCCACTGCTGGTGTTTCTGTTAGGTTGTTGTCAGGTGCCATCGAGTCGGAACCAACTCATAGTGACCCCATGCACAGCAGAACGAAACAATGTCCGATCCTGGGCCAACCTCACTACCGCCGCCATACTTGACGCCATCATTGATGTCACC
>NW_006408574.1:4965763-4973316 GCF_000296735.1 Chrysochloris asiatica | reverse complement strand
GCTCAGTCTGGTAAGAGGAGTTGGGACAAGACACTGATAGGGTATTGTAACCCTTTGGGTGGTTAGCAGGGTTAATTGTGATTGTAAAAACCTGGAACTCTAACATGGGTATAAAATGAGTCATCTCAGAAGCAGGAGAGGGGAGATGTCACCATCATCTTAGAAGACAGAGGCAGGAGTGGAGCGTGTCCTTTGGACCAGAGATCCTGCACCTTGAGCCTCCTCTCCTCACCCCCCAGGGTGGAAAGCCGTGACACCCAGAGGTGGGGGACAGAGGAGCAGCAGCAGCACCAAGAGCAGAGCAGTGGGCTTCCAGCCCACGGAGCAAGTCAAGCTGAGTGCCTTTGAGTAAGGGGCTCACTTGTGGGGTGGGGTGCCTCCAAGAGGTTAATCGGAGAGCTCTGTTTGCTGGCCCACGGAGCTAGAGCTGAGTGCCTTTGAGCTGAGGCTATGGTGGAGTGGTGTGCCCTTTGGGAATTTACCGGTGGCATTAAAGGAGCTTTGTAACAATGCCCAAGAAGGACAGAAGACCGCACAAAGGACCGAGGGCCACAGAGAGGCCTGCCTGTGGGCATGGTGGAGAGAAAGCTGTCTTGACTGGAAGAACTGTGCCCCGAATACTTCTGACCCTGACTTGTAATCTAGTCACTTCCCTCCCACACCCTGTACCTGTGAGTCAGGTACATGTGCCCTGTGTGGCCATTTCAGTGGGTCACTGGACCCAGGTGAGAAGCAGAGAGGATGGTGGGTGGCAGTTTTACAGCAGCTCTAGAGAACTGAGATACTCCTCTTTCCTACAACCTTGGTCTCACCTTTCATCGCTTAAAAGTCTCTTTCCATACTTAGTTCCAGAATGACATCTTATGACATTCCAGAATGACCTAGCATTGTGGTCATTCATCTACTAGCCTTACTAGCTAGGCTGAACCATGGTGGTGAGCTTTCTGTGTCATTTGAGTTTCAAGAACAGTGGATTTGTTTGCCTTTGGTTTGTATCTGGAGCTAGACAAAAGAGCGCAGAAGTAGAGTATTGCTTCAGTGCGGGGGTAAGGCTGGTGGTATGAGGTGGCATTGGTGATGGTGGGTGTGTACCATGGAGTCGATTCCAACTCACAGCGACCCTGTACAGGGTTTCAGAGGCTGTAAATCTTTACAGGATCAGAGAGAGCCTCAGCTTCTTCCCAAGGAGCGTCTGGTGGACTTGAACTGCTGACTTTGCAGTTAGCAGCCCAGTGTGTACCCCACTACCCCACCAGGGCTCCCATGAGATGGCATACAGAAAGAGCTATTCTGTTTTCACTTCTCCATCAAAGAAAGTGGTCTCCTCACTGAACAGGGATCCGAAGATGGTGACTGCTCCTAGGTAATCCAACGGGGGTTCCATCTCTGGGACTCAGCAGATCTAATTGCTGGTGCTGGAGGGGTTGGCAACTAGAATCTCTGAGCTGCTTCCAGTGATGATGGTTGGGTCCGTTTTAGAGTGGGAGATGTTTGATTCCATAGAAACTTTTGTGTTTTTTTTTTAAAAAGTCAAGTCTCTAAGACTGACTTAGCAGTGTATGAAATGATCCCTTGCACAACTTCTGAAGTGATGTATAAAGAGATTGCCCTGATCCCCCTTGCTGTCCAGTGCCTTCGAGTCAATTCCAATTCATGGTGACCCCAGAGGAGAACTGCCCCATGGGGGTGCTGTCATCTTTACAGCAGGAGGTAGCCCATTCTTTCTCCGGAGGAGCTGTTGGGTTGATTCAAACCACCAACCTTTCGGTTAGCAGGCAGGTGTTTAGCGATTGTGCTACTAGGGTTCCTATCCAAGACGGCAGGCAGCCCCACTTTACACTATCCTGTCTCCATAGCTGGAAAACCTGTTGGATTCTGAACGCCTTCATTAAGCTGCCCTCTCTATGTGACATTGAACTCCATAGTTTCCCACATAACAATGGATTTACATACTACATTTATTCTGTTACAGTGCACCAACCAAATATTCAGAAACACTCAAGGGGATGCCAGTGGAAGTTGTGTGTAGATACTGAAGGTGTGGTTGATTTTCCTTCTTTAAATTTGGTTTCCCTGAATTTCCCCAATGAAAAGTCAACTCCATAGTAGTGTCAAATGGAAGGTGTCGTTGCCAGCTGAGCTCCTACCTGGCTGGAGAGTGTGGGGCTGGGAAGACGAGGTCTCAGTGCTCCTCCTGGTATAGCCCACCTTCACCTCCCTGAGTCTGTTTCCTTGTCTGCATATGGGAACCATGAGGGGTGCTATGAAGAAACACCTCCGTTTGTTTCTGCTCTCATGTCCTGTTAATTCTTCCCATGCTCTTCAGTGACTGGCCAGATTTATAGATGAAATCGACCCTTCCAGATATTTCTAGATGAAATGGGCCCTTTCAGCACCTCTCTGGGGTCCTGTTTCTTTGATGAATCCCTTCGTCCTTGGGGATCATATGGTTATTGGTGCTGGCGACCATCGATGCGTGGCGATGTCACAGACAGGAGGACAGATAGTCGCCGGGTTCAATGTTTTCTCCATTTATCATGATGGTAATTTATTGGTCTAGTTGTGAGGACCTTCATTTGCTTTATATTGAGATACAATTCACACTGAAGGCTGTAGACTTTGACCTTCATCAGTAAGTATTTTAATTCTCGTCTTTTCCAGCAAGGTTGTATCTGCTGCCTATAGCAGACTGTTAATGAGTCTTCCTCCGTCCTGATTCCATGATTTTTCTCCATATAATCAATCCAGCTTCTCGGATTATTTGCTCAGTTTACAGATTGGATAAGTATGCTGAAAGAGTGTAATCCAGGCACATACCTTTCCTGATTTTAAACCACTCAGTATCCCCTGTTCTGTTCGAATGATTGCCTCTTGGTCTATGTACAGGTTCCTCAGGAGCACAATTGAGTGTTCTGGAATATTCATTCTCTGCATTGTGGCCCACAGTTTGTCATGATCCACACAGTCATAAAGCACAAGGAAACATCTTTCTGGTATTCTCTGCTTTCAGCCAAGATCCATCTGACGTCAGGAATGATAGCCCTAGTTCCACGTCCTCTTTTGAATCCAGTTTGAATTTCTGGCAGTTCGCTGTGGATGTACTGTTGCACCCATTTTTGGACAATCTTCAGCAAAATTTTACTTGTGTGTGATATTAATGATATTGTTTTGGTTCCCACATTCTGTTGGCTCACCTCTCTTTGGAATGAGTACAAATGTGGGTCTCTCCCAATCGGTTGGCTAAGTAGTTGTCTTCCAAATTCCTTGGCATACATGGGTGAGCGCCTCCAGTGCTGCATCAGCTTGTTGAATGATTCCGGTTCGAATCCTGTCAGTTCCTGGAGTCTTGTGTTTGATGGGTGCCTACAGTGCCGTTAGTTCTTGATCACATACTACCTCTTGAAATGGTTGAACGTCGATCATTACTTTGTGATGGAGTGACTCTGCATCTTCTTACTCTCACTCCAAGTTTAACTAAGCTCTGTATTTAAGCCACCTCTAATATTAGGAGTCTTGGTGTGGCACTGTAGGATAAGCACTGGACTGCTAGCCAAAACGGTGGTTCAAACCCACCACTCAATCCTCAGAACCCCTGTACAGGGTTGCTATGAGTCAGCATTTCACAACATTAGGAATCCCAATCTGTTTTCTTGTTTAGGGCTCAGCCCCGCCCCTTGGGAGCCCCTCCTAGTCCCAAGAGCCCTCCTGTGGCTTTCTCTGAGGAGGACGGAGCTCTGAGACCCCTTCGCCTGTCCTTGAGGAGCCCCTTGAACATCTCCTATCACCATCACCCTGGACCCTCCTGAATACAGCAATCCTGGACTACTGACCATTCCTCTAGCTTTCTACCCAACAGCACGGTTTTGATTTAGATGCAAACACTACCGTAACCCACGCCACTGTCACTAAGTCATTCCGACTCCTACACTGTCACCAAGTCATTCCGAGTTCTACACTGTCACCAAATCATTCCGAGTTCTACAGCATAGAACTCACCCTACCGGTCATCTTTAGGGCAACAGACGGCCTCATCTTTCTCCTGAGGAACCTTTCAGTCGACGGCCGGGTACTTTAACTGTTGCACCGCCAGAGTTTCTTTGATGTAACCATTGTTGTTGTTGTTAGCTGCCATCCAGCTGGCTCCAACTCATAGCGGTCCTGTGCGCTATAGAGACCAACATGACGCAGCCCCATGCCATCCTCACAATTGTTCTGCCTGAGCCCAGTACTGCTGCCAGTCCAGCCCCTTGGGGTCACCTCAGTGCCAAGAGACTTTGTTCTTTTCTTTTCAGTGGGTGGGAGTAGGGGCTTCATCTAACTTTATACTCTAGGCTACCAGAAGAATGAACAAATCTGTCTTGGAAAGAAGTAGAGGTAGAATGGTCTTTATAAGTGAAGATGATAAGACTTGGGAGGGTCAGCAAAAAATAGGAAGACCCTCAATGTGGTGAATTGAAACAATGACTGCACCAAACAGAACAATGGCGGTTGTAAGGTCAGTACAGGACTGGTCAGCGTTTTGCTCTGTGCTACACAGGGTTACAGTGAGTCAGAACCAACTTAATGGTTACTGTTGTTGTTGTTAGGTGCCGTTGAGTCCGTTCCAACCCATAGCGACCCTGTATAGGGTTTCCGAGGAACCACTGGTGACTTTGAACTGCCTCCTTGCAGTTCCAACAGCTTTGTATTCTGGCTCATTAGCCTACAGCGCCACACCAGGACTCCTAACTTAATGGTTGTTGTTGTTGTTAAGTTCTGTCATGTCAATTCTGACCCATAGCGACACTGTATAGTGTTTCCAAGGAGCAGCTGGGGAGCTTGAACCACCTACCTTGCAGTTTAAACTACTTTACAGTCTGACGCATTAGCTCACAGCGCCACACCAGGACTCAATGGTACCTAACAGCAATTCTGATTCCCCCTCCTTGGAGTTACCAAATCTGACCAATTATCCTTACTTTTTCTTACCGAACACAGTGAATTATGCATCTGTTTTTTTTGTCATATTAGATTACATTTTCAGAATTGGGGATCTCTGATTGAGGGGTGCTCAGACATGGCTCTTGATCCATTTGGGCTGTCTTCATTTTGACCAACAGCCTAAAGGAGGGAGATCACATCAGTATATTCACTTCCTTCCTGAGAACTTTAAAATATTTATGAATTCCTCATTTATATTTTAACATCGAAGTCTCAGTCTCCTTTAACCAAAAAGGTCAAACCTACTGCTGTCAAGCCAACTCCACCGTCTGGCCGCTCCGTGTGTCCCAGACCAGAGCTACTCCTGGAGTTCTCTTGGCTGTAAATTTTATGAAAGCAGATCACCAGGACTTTCTTCTGCAGCGCATCTGGGTGGGTTTGAACCGCCAACCTTTAGTTAGTAAAGTCATTTTCGCCAAGTCAACTCTGACTCATTGTAGCCCTGTAGAACAGAGGAGAACTGCTCCATAGGGTTTCACGGCTGTAAATCTTTATAGGGACAGACAGTCTCATCTTTCTCCCAAGGAGTGTCTAGTGGGTTCGAACCGCCAACTCTTCTGTTAGCAGCCCAATGACTGACAAACTGTTACATCCAGAGCCCTTCACAGAACAAAACAATTTTGGTGGGAGGACTATTTTGTAAACCTCAAGTTCCTCAGACTACAAGACTTCTAAGCCTCCTCTTGCTTGACTGTCTCCTTCGGCTTCTGCGTGAAGTCTCCCTACTACCAACATTTCTGCCTGTCAGCGTTCGGGCACTCCCTAGTCTGTTTTTTTGCCTGGTTAGGCTTCACCCTAAATCCACATGAGCAGCTTCTTTCAGGTTTTCAGACGGAATTTATTACTTCCTGGCCCAGGGGACTGACGTCATGTCCCTGCAGTCCCCGTCCCTCTGGAGGCCCTGCTTTCAGCTCTTGGCTAACACACAGGCAGGAAGTGGGTGTCCTGGCGTGGCTGTGACCAGGGGTGTAGTCTCTTCGCTTATCTCAGAAATGGTTCATTGACTTGGCCACCTGTGGCCAGCCCTTCTCTGGGGCCATGTTCTGGGAGGCCAGCTCCCCTCCTCATGCCTAGACAAAAGAGCTCCCAGCTCAACCAGCAAGGCACCCAGAGCACAGTCAGACACCACCTCTCTGCTCTGTGGCTCCAGGTTCCTCTGATCAGGCATCTGTAGCGAATGTCTTAATGTTTCCCTTTATACATGAAAGACCTCCTGCCCTTCTTGTTTTAGGGCCTAGCAACAGCAAACCAACAGATGACATGTTAGAAGTACATTGCCAGGACTCTGGGTGGGCTCGAACCACCAACCTTTTGGTTAGTAGTCAAATGCATTAACTTTTTGTACCATCTCTGAAGCAAATTCACTGCTGTCCCAGAGAACTCCATATTCGTTGCTGTCAAATTGAATTCTAACTCACAGCGACCTTCACTGGAGTGAACTGCCCACATCGTCTCCTATAGCGTAGCTGCTGGGTTCGAACCACCAACCTTAGAGTTTGCAGCCCAGTGCTTAACCACTGTGCCCTCCCCCTTGTATCCAAGCAAGTTATCTTTCCCTCCACCCATGTTAATACATGTCTATCCTCTGGTTACTGATTTACCCTGCCTTCCCCTCCGTCCTTGGAACCCTTCAAGGAATGTTTCTTACGGTGTATAAACCTTTTCTTGACTTTTTAGATTAGTGGCCTCATGCAACATTTGTCCTTTTGGGGTGACGAATTTCAGTCACCATAATGTCCTCCAGGTTCATCCATGTTATAAGGGGTTTCACCAATTCTTCACAATGGAATATGGGTGTTTTTAAAAATCATTTTCCACCTGTCTGAATTCTATACTCCGTCTTGGACCTGATACAATTCAAATTCAGCCCGAAGTGACACAAGTTAATAGTTACAGTACCACCACCAGGTGTTGTGGACTTGCCCCAAGGAGAACTGTGCTTGTAGGGTTTTCAATGGCTGCTGTTTGTAGTACATTGCCAGGACTTTCTTCCAAGGTACCTGTGTGTTGGGGAGGGGGGGGGTTCTGAACTGCCAATCTTGCAGTGAGCAGCTGAGTATAGTAGTAACCATTTGCACCTCCCATGGACTTCAGTAACAGAAGGTAGAAATATTTCATTTCACCCCCAATTTCCCAGAGATGTCCAACATGAAGACAGAGGTGCCCTTGGATGTGCCGCCCTCTGGAAGGTCTTGGAGATGGGCTTCATGGATACCCTGTCGCCAGGACTCCTGATTCAGCATCTCTGATGACGTTGCCACAGCTCCTTTAGCAGCTAAGTTGTTTAGATACCATAAAACCATGCTCTGGTTCTTGGCAAATATTGACTGAGCCAGAAGTGTAGGTGTGCACAGAACAGGCTGCTTCTGCCTGGTGGAAGGTTCTCCGTGGCAGCACATACTAGAAAAGATTGTGAGGCCTGCGCTCAAGCCGCCGCCTGGCTGCTTCCCACCGGTTGGTGGCTGAGAAGCAGAGAGCTGATTTCCAAGAACCCTAGCAACAACAAACCAACAGATGACATGTTAGAAGTACATTGCCAGGACTCTGGGTGGGCTCGAACCACCAACCTTTTG
>NW_006408574.1:4896210-4964653 GCF_000296735.1 Chrysochloris asiatica | reverse complement strand
TGTACATATGTTGCTGTTGTCAGGTGTCTTCAAGTTGGTTACAGCTCACAGCATACCAGAAGGAAACACTGCCCAGTTTTGCACCGTCCTCCCGACTTCTATGTTTGAGACTGTTGATACTACCACGGTGTCAGTCCATCTTGTTGGGGTCTTCCTGATTTTCTCTGACCCTCCACTTTACCAAATATGATTTCCTTCTCTAGGAACTTGCCCCTCCTGAAAGTCTGTCTGAAGTACGAGAGACAGAGTCTGGCCATCCTGACTTTCTAAGGAGTGTCTGCCTGTACTGCTTTCAAGCCAGAATGGTTTGTCCTCCTGGCAGTCTGTGGTAACTTTTAATATTTTTCTCCAGCACCATACCTCAAAGGAATCCATTCTTCTACAGTCTTCCTTATTCGTTGTTCAACTTTCACATGCATCTGAGGTCACTGAAAATACCATGGCTTGGGTCAGGCGCACCTCAGTCCTCAAACTGATAAATATTCCAAACTCTTGAATGCTTTAAAGAGGTCTTGTGCAGTCGATTTCCCTAATGCAGTACGTCATTTGATTTCTGGACTGCTGCTTCCGGGAGCATTGTTAGTGAATTCAGGCAAAATGAAGTCTTGGACAACTTCAGTGTTTTCTCCATTGATCATGATGTTATCTGTTGGTCCGCTTATAAGGATTTGTGTTTTCTTTACATTAAGATACAGCCCATACTGCAGGCTGAGCTCTTTGATCTTCACCAGTAAGTATTTTAAGTCCTCTTTGCTTTCAGCAGGCAAGTTTGTGTCACCTGGTAACACAATCCACCATTGTGACCCTGTCCAAAGTCAGGTGGCCTTATCCACAGAAGGATCCCGAGGGCCATTTAGAAACTCCCTGAGGTCACAGAAAGAGTCTTATCTCCTGGGAACATGTTCCTCTGGTGTGCTCTCTGGGGGTTAGCAAGGACTGCTACCGGTGTTCATGGTTGTTGCCTAATTCCTGCCTACAGTGAAGCAACAGACCGCCAATTTCCTCAGTTTCGATTCTTGCCTTGTGTTACGGCAGGTATTGTAGCAGGGCAGGTTCTACTTCCCGCTGGCTTTCTGGTGATTCTTGCTTTTTTTTTGCCATAATAGTAAGATCTTACTTTTGAAACGTGCTTTTGAGTTCACATCTCATTTTCATCATAGGATCTTGTTTGACTCTGGTACAACAAAATGCAAGCAGGCAATTTATTTTAGGAGCCAGGAGGGTGTCAGTGTTTAATACTGGAGATTACCCTCTGATACATTGTGTTATCATATAGCTGTGTTTAGGGCAGGTATTCATTACTTGGTAACAAAACTTATATCCTCCTTGTCAAAGTCCAAGAAGCCAAGCAGAGCACACCAATTCTTGACAGGCTTATAGAGAATTTATGATCTTTTCTTGGCCACCAGACACTGTTCCAGTATTTGAACCAGAACACAGGTTACCACTGTGTTGTGGAATGTAGCTTGTCTTCCCCAGAATCTGCTTCACCCATAGGTCCAGGATTTTTAATGTGAAAAGCTGTCAAAAGCCGTGGCACAGATAGATCCATGTACACCAGCATTGGAGCAACATTATTCACAACCCCCAAAAGGCGGAAACAGCCCATGAATCCATCCACAAATGAACAGGCACATACCTCGTGGTCTGTCTGTCTGTCTGTCTGACGGGCATTAAGTCATTCACTGTAAAGAGAAATGACCCGAGTGGATGTGACATTAGATCAGCTAGCGTCTGATTCCATTTACGTGTAACATTCAGAATAGGCAAATACATAGAGATCAAAGTTTGTGAGTGACTGTTAGGTGGTGGTGGTGGTGGTGGGGGGCATGGAGGAGGGGGTTGTCCTGAGTCCCTGCTTGGGCAGACGTAAAACTTTGGGAACAGACAGGTGATGGTTGGCTACTTCGGTGTACTCAGCTCTCTTTGACCCATACACTGGAAAGTGGTTTTAAGTGGTAGCTGTTTTGCTATCTATCATTTACCACAATAAAATTTATTTAAATGTGTAATCTTTAAAAAAAGTCTCCGGCTCTCGTCAGCCCACCGTCTCCTTCCCTCTGCTGGCAGTGACTTACCTTCACAGAAACGTATGGACTGATTCCACTGCCGCCAAGTTAATTCCACCTCATGGCAACCCTCTAAGACCAAGTTAAACTGCTCTGCAGGGCAGCCGAGGCTGTAAATCTTTATGGAAACAGGTTGCCACTTCTTCCTCCCGTTGAGCAGTTTAGTGGGTTTGAACAGCTGACCTTTTGGCGTGATGTTGAGTGCTTTAACCTCTGTGCCACCACAGCGTCTCAAAGATAAAAGTGCCAAGTCGGCTCTAACACACATGGACCTTGTAGGATGGAGTAGAACTGCCTCATACCCTCTCCAAGGCTACTTTACGGAAGGAGACAGCTACGTCTTCGTCCCGCGGAACGGATGGTAGGTTCGTATGCCCAACCTTTCTGTAGGCAACCGAGTGCTTTGACCATTACACCACCAAGGGGTTCTCATGAAATCCATGGTAAGACACAAGTCCCTAAAGAGCACAGGTAGTGTACTGCATACTAGCTAAGACACGGGAAAGAAGGCTGTAGACGACGCTCCATGCTGATTCTTTGTGTAAAACGGGGACCTGATTGGGCAGCCCCTTTAAGCACTTGGCTGCTAACTGGAAGGTTGATGATTCCAACCAACCCAGTGGAAATTCTGGAAAGAACTGGGGTGAGCTGCTGCCATTGCGATGAAAGCTCAGGAATACTGTGAGAGGGTCGGGTCCAGTCTCACGTGCGGTGACTGTGAGTCAGAATCGACTCTGTGGCATCAAACAACGGTGACGTAGGTGACAAGAAATGTTGATGGAAAGGACGTTGAGGAAACACGCCTTCACGCTTCCACTCACCACAGTATCTGGAAAGCTTATCTTCCTGCCAACCTTTCAGGTTGGCATCCACTGGTCCACTTACCTCTGTAGGTGCACCTGACCCCATCTGTCACCTTCTCGGTCATGTATGCATGTGGATGCTGGACATAATTGGTGAAAATAATTGGTATGTGAACCGTGGTGTTGCCAGAGAGTATTGACGGTCCCCTGGAATGAACAAATCAGTCTCAGAAGAAATGCAGCCAGAATGCTCGCTGGAAGTGACAATGTCGAGACTTCAACTCACCTACTTCGAAAGCTGGACAGTGAATAAGGAAGACCATAGAAGAATTGATGCATTTGAGTTATGGTGTTGGAGGAGAATATTGAAAGTACCATGGGCTGCCAAAGGAACAAACAGATTTGTGTTGGAAGAAGTGCAGCCAGAGTGCTCCTTGGAGGCCAGGATGGCCAAACTTCATCTCTCATACTTTGGACATATTGTCAGAAGGGACCAGTCGCTGGAGAAGGATATCATGTTTGATAAGATGGAGAGTCAGAGAAAAAGAGGAAGACCCCCAACGAGATGGATTGGCCAAGTGGCAGCATTGACGGATTCAAGCATGGCAACAATTGTGAGGTTGGCCCAGGACTGGGCAGTGTTTTGTTCTGCTGTGCATAAGGTCACTATGAGTCGGTACCAACTTGATGGCACCTAACAAAACTTTGGACTTGTTATTTGGAGGAATATCTGGTTTCCCAAACTGTGAGAGAAAACATTTCTGTTGTTTTAAGCCACCAAAGTTGTGACAATTTGTTAAATATAGCAACCCTAGAGAACTAATACAGTATAGGTTGTTGTTGTTGTTAAGTGCAGTCGAATAGGTTCCGACTCATAGTGACCCTGTATAGGGTTTCCTAGGAGCAGCTGCTGAGTTTGAACCACCAACCTTGCAGTTCAAACTGACCTTGCAATCCAGTGCATTATTCTGCAGCACCACACCAATAAAGGAGCTCTGGTAGCGTAGTGGTTACGAATCGGGCTGCTAACCTCAAGGTCGGCAGTTCGAAACTACCAGCTGCTCTGTGGGAGAAAAATAAGGCAGTCTGCTCCCGTAAAGATTTGCCGCCTCGGAAACCATGTGCAGGGTCACTTTAGTCGGAACCAACTCCACAGTACTTAACAACAACACCAACATAGGTCTTCCCCGACTTAGAGCGGGGATCGGTTCTGACGGCTCTGTTGTAAGCTGGTTGTGGCGTAAGTTGAATACCTCCTTTTTTAAAAACCAAATAGTTCTCATTTTTATTTCCTCTTGTTATCAGTATCTTTATAAATCCATTCTTTTTCTTTGTTTGGTCTTTGGGAGATGGGAACATTACGTAGAAACATTTGAGAATTAGGCACTGCAACATTGTTAGTAATCATGCATGCTACTAGCATGTACTAACATGTACAAAAAGGGGATGGTTTTAAGTATGGTTCGTGATAACTGGTACCTGTCACAGGTCTAGGACTACCTGTATTTTTAGAAGGTAACTGACAGCTGCCTGTACTTGGAGTGTTACTATTTTTAGTTTTCTTCCCTACCGTCTCACAGACGTGGAGTGTGGTGGTTAATCGCGTTCACACTAGGGCAGGGTTCTCTGCCTCAGCCCTGTTTGAGTTCGGGACCAGACCCTTCTTTATCAGGGTGGGGAGGATGCTGCCCTGTGACCTGTAGGATATTCAGCAGCAGCCCGACCCACTGCACGCCACAACCGAAAATGTCTTCTGATGTTGCCAGATATCTATTGGGTGGAAGTTGGAGGGCGGGGGGGATCATCATCACTCCCTGTTGAGAACCACAATTTCAGAGTAAGGCTTCTGGGTGTGATACCAGCTCCATCAGTAAAGTAGCTGTGTGGTCACAGGCAAGTTACTCAGCCTCTCTGAGCATGGCACGTACATCACTGGGCTGTTTTAAGGCTGTTGAAATGATGTGTATAAAGGCCTCAGAGCAGTGCCTGGTTCCTGGTAAAGTTCTTGACCACTGCTAATTATTTTAACCCATGAAGCAGTGGTGTGGTTTAGTGGTAGAATTCTTCTCTTCATGCAGGAGACCCAGGTTTGAATCTCTGTCAGTGCAGATCCTGTACAGCCCCAGCCCATGTGTGTGTGGAGGTTTGAGTGTTGGCTAGGATGCTGTATTATAGGTTTCAGCAGAAACTCCTAAGACTGATGAGGAAGAAAGACCTGGAAATCTGGTTTTGTTGTTTCCAGGTGCCATTGGGTTAGTTTGTGACCCTGCGTACGACAGAACGAACCATTACTCTCGTCACATTGTTGCTATGTGTGACCCATTGTCACAGCCAACTGTGTTTCTTTCTCGAAAATCCTCTACTTTACCAGAGACTGGTCTCTCCGTGTCCAAAGTCAGTTAGAACAAGTCTCACCATCTTCACTTCTAAAGAGCATTCTGGCGGAACTTGCTTCAAGACCATTTGTTCTGGCAGAATGCAGTCTATTCAATATTCTTTGGGAATCCATCTCTGGGCTTTCTCATTCCTTATCCAGCTTTTGTATGCTCATCCACTTTGAAGAAATCAACCAATGAAAATCCTCTGAATCGCCGTGATCCCCAACCCATCGTGGGGATGGCACAGAGCTGGGTGGCATTGTATTCTATTGTATGTGGGGTCACCACGATTTGGGGTAATTCAACGGCACCAGCAGCAACACTGCTCTCCTTTGCATCACCACATTAGTTTGTCCCACAGTTTCCTGTAGTTTTCACTATCGATTTATAGCTATTTCAAACCTTTCCCAAATGGTGACTTCTATTATAAAATCTGAAATAGATCTGTAAACCTTTCCTTCTAAAGGAAGAGGAGATTTTGTGTAGATGGGTCTGGTAAAGAGACATGGGGATAAGAGTCTTATAATTCAATAGTGAGTAATTGTTATTGTGATTGTCACAACTGTAAAGGTAGAAGTTTTGTAACAAAAACGGGGGAGTAGTTAATCTTACAGTCCAGGAACAGAGGACCCTAGGACCATCCAAGGAGAAGAGCACAAGCAGAATGCGGGACCTTATCCAGAGAAGCAGCGACACCAGAGATGGAGGCAGAGATGGGGATATGGAGAGAGGGAGTGGCTGTGGACTCTAGAATCATGGAAAGAGAGAGACTGAGAGCTGGTGGACAGGAGGCAGGCTTACAGAATGTGCCCTTTGGTGGTGTAAATTATTATATATATGCCTGAGTGTTTTTTTTTTTGTTTTTTTTTTTAAAAAGGATAAAATGGATAAAGAGAAATACTGTTCACTGATGGTACATGGAGAGTATTATAATCATTGTAATGAAACAAAGTCTATGATTTGTTAAATGTAAAACTGATGATCTGCCCTGTAAACTTTCACCAATTCACAATAAAAACTTTTTTAAAAAAGGAGAAAGAAAAAAGATTATTTTCTTTCTTTGTGTGTGTGTGTGTGTTGTCCTTGTATTGTGAAGGAAACAATGTCTGTTCATTTTTTCATTAAACCAGACCATTTGGAAATTTCTCACAAAAGATAAAAGGAGAGAGGGGGAAAAAGGAGAGAAGAAAAAAATGGAACCAGAAGAATGGTGATGGTTGTGTAACCTGAGGAACGTGGTTGGTGTAGCTGGATTGTACAAGTGAAAATGAATGAAATGGCACGTGTGTTGTTGTAGATATATTGCTACCAAAAAATGACACACCTTTCCTTCATCACCCGCAAGCTTCCTACCACTCTACTGAAGAATTGAGGAATTAGGGCTGTGTCCTTGGACTTGAATTGCCTGCCAGCCACACTAAGACATTGATCTCTTTATACGATGCTCTGGCTAAGCTGTAACAAGAAAACCATCTGTCAGTGATATTTTTCTTATTCCATAATTACAGCTTTCTCCTCAGTGGGGTAGCTGTTGAACTCACTTCTGGACGTGTCAACATCTCTATTCAAAAGTGCGACGGCTTTAGCAGCACTTAGCAGTTTTGGTGCAATGTTAGAAAGTGTTTTGAATGTCACCATCCTCTACTTTGGTAAGGAAGGGGGATATACTTAGTGTGTGGTCTTGGACATGTGTCTTTAAAAAGTGGGGACTTGGCTGTGAACAAAACCAGGCTCCCTGCTCTCAGGGAGCTTCCATCCTAACACAAAGTGATGATAAACGCAGAAGCTGAGTCTGTGAGATGGTCAGAGATGGTCTGCTGGGGGACCTGTCTGTGGAGAGTCCTGCTCTGGTGACTTGGATGCTGCTGTGATACTCTGCCACTGGAATTTCAATTACCTACAGGGTTACCCAGGGTGGACAGGTTTCAAAGGGCTCCCAGACTTAGATAGACTAAGAAGAAAGGCCTGGTGATCGCCTTCTGAAAATTACCTGATAAAAACCTTATGGATCGAGATTTAGTTTGAGAGTATGCGGGGATGGTAGAATCCCCACTAAATAGTTTTCATCTTGTCTAGATGGGTTTGGTGAAAGGAGATGGGGATAAGATTCTTATGATTCAATAGTGAGTAATTGTTATCATGAATAATCGTGACTGTCACAACTGTAAAGGTAGAAGTTCTGTAACAAAAAGGAGGGAGTAGTTCATCTTACAGTCCAGGGACAGAAGACCATCCAGGGAGAAGAGCATGAGTAGAATGTGGGACCCTATCCAGAGAATCAGCAACACTAGAGATGGAGGCAGAGATGAGGACATGGAGAGAGGGAACAGCTGAGGACTATAGACTCATGGAAAGAGAGGGACTGAGAGCTGGTGGCCAGGAGGTAGGTTTGCAGAATGTGCCCCTTGGTTTAAATGATTGTATATTCCTGAGTGTCTTTGTGTATATCAAAAAAAACAGAAACAAAACCAGAGGGAATAGAAGCAAATACTATTGAATGATGATGCTCAGAGAAGATTATAATCATTGCAATGAAACGAAACTGTAAAGCTGATGTTCTCCCATGTAAACTATCACTCAATTCACAATAAAAACTTAATAAAATAAATGTATATAAAAATAAATTTATATAAAAAAATCTTATGCAGCATGACAGAATATTATGTAATACAGTACTGGAAGATCAGTCAATTAGATTGTAACAAACCCATCCCAACCCAATGTCAGCAAGTTGATTTTGACTCATAGCGGAGGGGGAAGGGGCCTTGACTATAAATCCTTATAAATCCGTATGCTAGCAGACAGCCTCGTCATTCTCCTGTAGAGAGACTGATGGGTTTGAACCGACAACTTGGTAGTTAGTTGCCCAGTGTCTAACCCTGTGTCCCACCAGGGCTCCATCCTAGGTTGGAAATATTCTGAAGGCACAGTAGCCACAACTGTGGACCTGAGAAGACCACCAGTGGGCATGATGGGCCAGGTGATAGTCTGCTCTGGTCTGTGTACGGGACTGCTATGAGTCAGAACCGACTCAGTCGCAACCACCAATAGGGTTAGGGGACTTGGTGTGCTGATGGAGTAGGTGGTGCTTGTAAACGTAGTGGGGATAACTTTGATGTGTTCACAGAGTTAATGAAAATGTCTGTGGCACGGGTGGAAGCCAGTGTCTGCAAACACACTTCTGCGCATGACTGAGAGTTGAACTACCTTTATCTTTCAAAGGTGCTGAACCTTCTGCGCCTTCCCCCCAGTGCTGCCTGGAAGCATCTTTCGGAGATAAGCTCTGTGACTGGACTTTACCCTACAGCCTAGGAATTCCTTGTAGAGAACTTCTGGGAAGGAGAATGCTTTGCAGGGGAGAAGAAAACTGTTTGGTTTTAGTGTGTGTGTGCGTGCATGTGTCAAACATAACATTTTAAAAATTCCAGCTTCTTGCTTATAAATGGAGTCCTGGCGGCACTGTAGGATAAGAACTGGACTGCTCACCACAAAGTCGATGGTTCAAACCTACTAGCTGCTACGCAGGAGAAAGATGAGGTTTCCTGTTCCCGGAAACCCTATGCAGGGTCGCTCTGAGTCAGAATCGACTCAGTGGCAGGGGGGTTGGTTTTGTGTTTGGTTGGTGGCTCAATGTTTCACCATTTGGCTGCTAACCCAAAAGTTGGCGGTTCAAACCTACCCAGCAGTCCTTGCAGTGTGCTCCCATAAAGATTACAGCCAAGATATCCTACAATGTAGGCTGTTACCTAGAGTGGGACATTCCTCTCCGTCATGTGGGGTTTTATGAGTAGAAATCAACTCAATGACATCTAACAGTAACAAGAGGTAAGGCACACCTCGTTTTATTTTGTTTGTTTTATGCTCCTTTGCGGATACTTTTTTTTTTTTTTTTAACAAATGGAAGGTTTGTGGCAACCCTGCACTGAGCATGTACTCACTGTCTATCTTGGTGCTCCATTCTGGTCACCCTCAAACTAGTTCAGATGTTTCATAATGCTAAGGTATGGAGTTCTGGGGTGGCCCTATAAGATAAGCTCTGGATTGCTAAGCTGAAGGTTGGCAGTTCAAACCTCCATCTTCAAACTAGTTCAGATGTTTCATAATGCTAAGGTATGGAGTCCTGGGGTGGCCCTATAAGATAAGCTCTGGATTGCTAAGCTGAAGGTTGGCGGTTCAAACCTCCATCCACTCCTGAGAAACCCTGTACAGGGCCAGTTTGAGTCAGAACTGACTTGAGGGCACTTCACAGCGACAGCAACGTTGCAAACTTAATAGCCTACAGTAGAAAATAAAGACCCCTTATCTGCACTGGGAACTAGCAATACCAACTAGTAAGACCTCTGAGGCATGCCTGGGTGATCCTCGCTCTAAAGGTCCTGCATTTCTTGTCAGTGCCCACGTGACTGCTGTCATGGTACACATACGGGGTTCTATGCTGTCATTTTACTTAACCACGTAATCACCTGTCGTTCCTAAAGGTGGAGCACACAGATGCCAGAAAACTTGGTTCTGGGGCTGAGGGACTCAAGAGTGAGAGGTGATCCTTGCAAGCTCTTAAGGGTTTCGCGATACGAGGTCTAAAAATTTACCATGGATCCATTTCTAGTTTCCAAAACCAAAGAAGGGCAGAACGAGACATTTCGTGTGAAGAGTCTATAAACTGCTTGTCTGCTCATTTTGTCAGCTTGGCACATTTGTGGGAGAAAAAATAGATTTTTCTAAAATTGTCTGGTAACTGCTGTTGAGTCCGTGTGTTCCCAGCTTTCGTTCTACAAGGGCACAATCACTTTGTAGCCAGCCAGCCAGTGGGGCAGACTGAGAAGACAATTGCATGCCATCTTTTTGTCATAAGCATCCTTGGCATTCTGAGCAATGAACAATAAATAAAAGGGGATTATTTGTTTTTTTCTTTTTTTTTACATTTTGATCTTGTTTTGTGAGGGTAGGTTAAAAAGCATTGTGACTAGAGTGGGCTAGAACTGCCAACCTTCTGGTTAGTAGCTGAGAACTTATCTGTTGTGCCTCCCGGACCCCTTAGATAAAGCTGCGTTTAATGATGACTGTAAAGTCAAATGGACCCTTGTGATGCAGTGGTTAAGCACTCGGCTGCTAGCCAGATCAGTGGTTCGAAGCCACCAGCCACTCTGCAGGAGGAAGATGCGGCCGTCTGCTACCATAAAGATGACAGCCGTGGGCACTCTTTGTTCTGTCCCTGCAGAGGTTGCTGTGAGTCAGCATTGACGGCAATGGGGTTTGGGGATAAAGTCAAACCAGTGACAGTAAAGAGTTGTTGGCCTGTGTGTTAGGACTTTGGGACCATGCATGAACCATTTTAAGACACCCACGGAGTAGACTCATTCTACCAGAACCTTCCTCTCAGCCTAGGTTAGCACCCAGCTGACAGAGACCTCAGGAGCTGATGTCTCTGTCCTTAACGTTCAGACTGTAACCTCCAGGAACTCCAAATCTGATCGTCTTCACGTTCTAGGAGCCCCCAATCTGGACTGCTATACTTAAAGTCTTACCTTCAGTCTTAGCATAGAGCTTAGCATACAGGGACTCAGCTATGCTAGCCATATAAATAAAAAACCTGCCAGAGCATTAACAAGCATCCCTTTGATAACCCAAAGGTCTATGGTTCAAACCTCTCAGCCGCTCCATGGGAGAAAGACCTGATGATCTTCTCTTGTAAAGATTGTCGTTGCTAAGTGCCGTGAAGTTGGCTCCAACTCATAGAGACCCTGTAGAGGGCTTCCAAGGAGCAGCTGATGAATTTGAACTGCCGACCTTGTAGTTCACAGTCAAGTGCTGATCCTACAAGCCCACACCAGGAGTCCTTGTAAAGATCATAGTCTGGAAAGCCCCCATTCTCCTCTGTTAGCAGTAGGGTCTCTGTGAGTCAGCTTCAGCTAGATGGCAGTGAACTTGGTGGTGTGTCTTTGAAGAGCTGTGTCCCTGGTGACACCGTGGTGAAGCTCTCCGCTGCTAAACAAAAGGTCATCATGTGGAACCCCCCAGCTGCTCCATGGGAGAAAGACCCCACAATCTGCTAAAGATGACAGCCTGGGAAATCCTCTGGGGCCATTCTGCTCTGTCAAATCAATTCAAGGGTGCCCAACAACAACAACAAAGTACCGTCTTCTCAGCCATGTTTAGTGTGACTTCATCTAAAACACTTCGAAGAGATTTTGATTTACTTAGCTATTTTCAAAACATCTGCAGCGCTTTGTGCTTAAATATTCCTTTTGGCATTTTCTGCCTAATGGAACTTGGTTGTCGTTGAGTCGATTATGACTCATGACAACCCTGTAGGACAGAGTCTAAGTGCCCCTTGGAGTGTCCTAGGCTATCACCTTTCCATAGGCATCCTTGTGTGACGCTGCACATTAATGGGCTGGACTACAAAGTCACTTGAGCCACAGGATCATCATCCACTCTTCAGACACCCTATACAGGGTCACCATGGGTCGGAACTGACTTAATGGCACTTAGTAACAACAACATCATCTTTATATATGCAGACTGCAACTAGCAGCCAAGAGCCTTAACCACTAGGAAACATGTACAAGGGGTCTGTAAAAGTTCATGCAAAAATAGAATTGAAAGATTATGGAAATTTTCCAGGAACTTTTTGAAACCCCCTCATGCCTGTTTCTTGATTGAAGTTGTGACCCAGCAGATGATTGTGGATGTTGTTCTCAGACTTAGCCAGCTAGTCAGAGAGCAGATCTGGTCTGGTGTGTGTATGGCCCCAGCTATGGGCTTCTGACCTAGATGGAGTCACTTGTATGCTAACTGTCAGAAATGGGTCAGATATTCTCGATGGTCCATCCACTTCTCCTAAAACACGAGTCCTTTCTAGATGTCAACACATCACTCAAGTTTGAATGTGTTTTAGGCTATTTCTGCAAAGCAGCTACGCCATGACATATTCCATTCATGATGCATCGCTTTGGGTGAAGAAAACGAAGCTCCTCACACCTGGACCAATAAGAAACACGAGAAATGGAAGAGAGATAAAAGCTATCAGGGATTTCCGTTTACTTGGATCCACAGCCAACGCCAACGCAAACGTACTGCATTGGGCGAATCTGCTGCAAAAGATCTTAAAATATTTTAAAATCAAAGATAGTGCTTTGAGAACTAAAGTGGGCCTGTCCCAAGCCATGGTATTTACAATCTCCTCATATGCATGAAAAAGTTGGACAATGAATTAAGAAAGACCAAAGGAGAATGGCTGCCTTTGAATTACAGTGTTAGCAAGGATTATTGAATCTACGGCTAGAAGAATGAATAAATCTTACTTGAAAGAAGTACAGTACAGCCAGAATACTTCTTAGAAGCAAGTCTGGCAAGATGTCATCTCTCAGATTGTCAACATGTTACCAGGAAGGACCAATCCCTGGAGAAGGACATCCTGCTTGGTAAAGGGAAGGGTCAGCAAAATGAAGAAGATGGATTAATGCAGTGGCTGTACCAACAGGCTCAAACCTAACAGTGATTGTCAGGATGGCACAGGACTAGCAGTGTTTCATTCTGTTTTACTGGGTCACTGACTCAGAGCCGAGGGATAGGCACTGAGCAACTCTGCCACCCCACGATACGTTCTCTGCCATTGAAAGGAACATTTTTTTCTTCAAAAGAAATAGGAATGTATTGCCTAAGCTTATTATTATATGTTTGTCTTCCATCAAAGCGATCATAAATGTTTGCCAAAGTTCAGCGTGCAGTATTTTTTTTCCTTCTGCTGAGCAGGTGGTTGAGAGCTGTGGAATGCTTTTGTGTGTGTGTGTATGTGCTGAATATCGCAAAGCACAATGTCCTTGTGAACATGCTCGTTAAAATAGAAAACTTGGGCTTTATTAAGGTGCATTGAGTCCATTCTTTTGAGTAGCTTTTTCTATCTGGCTCTCAGGATACTCATCTGCATCTCTGGTGGGAATGCCATGTCCGCTTGCAGCTCAGTTCCACCATTATGGGAAGCTGAACTCCTCACAAGTCACTGCTAGTATAGTGTTTAGAGGGAAATGCAGCAGCATCTTGTGGCGAAAAATGCAAGGAGAGATGCTGTTTTGAGTTCTGAGAGTCTTTCTGCTAGACATCAAAGCCAGCACTTGTCTTTAGTTCGGTGTTGTTTGGACTTTACCTTATAGATAGTATTTGTTTGGAGGGTAGCCAACTGGTGGGAGAGTCCCGGTGTGGTGCTCTAAGATCCACATTGGACTGTTAACCACAAGGTCAGCAGTTCAAACCTACCAGCTGCTCCTCAGAAACCCTCTACAGGGTCACCATGAGTTGGAACCAACTCGACGACACTTAACAACAACAAAATTGGTGGGAAGGGGTTTGAGTGGTGATGCTTCATTTCACTGTCACTGTTAAACTAACCAGCCTTGCAGCACAGCCTCTGGGGGCCTCTAGGGGCCCCATTCTTTGGAAAATAATGGGGAAGCCTCCCTTAGAAACCTTCCTGTCGTACAACTCCAGGGTGGCCATTCACATCCCTCTCTGGTCCATGTGAGTGTGCCTCCCGGAGTTTTGTGGTGATACACTGTGGATCCTGGCATGTCCCACCGGAAGGTCCATTGCCCCCTAAACCCATTGATTCATAGCAAGTCTATGGGACCCAAGTAGAACTGCCCCAGAGGGTTTCCAAAGCTGTCGTTGTTACAGAAACAAAATGCCTCATCTTTCTTCCAAAGAATGGCTGGCAGGTTGAACCCACTGATTTTTTTGGCCAGCAATTACTCATCTGAGTTATGTTACTGGAGAAGAATATTGAAAGAACCACGGATGGCCAGAAGAGCAAACATATCTGTGTTGGAAGGAGCGCAGCCAGAATGCTTCTTAGAGATGGCCAGATTTCGTCTCTCATATTTTAGACATATTATCAGAAGGGACCAGTCCCTGGAGAAGAACCCCATGCTTGGTAAAGTGGAGAGTCAGCAAAAAAGAGGGAGACCCCCAATGAGATGGATTGGTACAGTTGCAGCAGCTATGGGCCAAACGTAGCAACGATTGTGAGGTGGGCTCAGGACCGAGCAGTGTTTCGTTCTGTTGTGCATAAGGTCACTATGAGTCAGAAATGACTCACCGGCTCCTAACAACAACACTCAAGTGCTTAACTCCTGAGCCACCAGGACTCCCTGTAGCTCAGTACTGAAGAGATTTATAAACAGCCTTTTCAAATTCTCAAGGGATATCTGAATAACTTAAAGAGAAAACAATCTCCAAAGAGGTGGCAACCTGATGCGTGTTAGATTAGAATCGTGTTCTGTAGGGTTCTCAATGACTGAGTTTTGGAAGTAGATCAGCAGACCTTTCTTCCAGTGTACCTGTGGATGGACTCGAACCTCCACCCTTTTGGTGAGCCACCAAGCATGCTCACCATTTGCACTATCCAGGGTTATAGGAGCTCAGAAGATGGGGCATCTTACTGATCTTGGGATGAGTTGGAATGTCTGGGAAGGTATCTCAAAGAAGACTCAGCTAAGAGGAAGATTTTGAAAGCTCAGACAAGAAAAAGTTAGAGCAAAGGTATGCAAAAGCACGTTGGCTTCCAAGATGTGCAAATGTTCAGTCTGATGAAAGTGAGAGACTCGTGGTGTGGAGACGTAACGTGGTGATGCTCTCCACCTTGGTCTGTGTCCGTCTCCCATCCAGAGAAATAAAGGGATGCTTCCTAGCTCCCTGGTGAGTCTTCGTGTGTTCTAAACGACTTGACTGAGTCAAATGCCTGTCATGTAACACTGAGCACACGTCACCTGGTGATGAGGACGATAATGACTGGGACCCTCATGGGGTCCTCAGGAGGTTGAAAATGCCTGCTAGTTCTGCGTAGCCTTGGTGAGAAGTTCTGGCTTCATGGTGCTGGCATGGGGGAACTTTCGAGGGGCTTCCTTGTATGTTTCATACAAGGTCTGCAGGTCTGTCCTGAGCCGTGGGGCCATTTCTCAAGGCTGATTAGCCCCTGGATTATGCTTCTTGGTCATCAGAGGTGCTGATGAAGAGAAATAACCACTCAGAATGGAAAGCGCTTACTTGAATGCTGAGCTAGTTACGGTGGCGTGGTGATACGTTTTCTTCCTGTGACTGGTAACAGGCCCTGAACCCTTGTGTTAACATCCAGTGGCTTCTGCAGTGAGGATGAGAACGCTGTTGTTGTGAGGTGCCGTGGAGTCAGTTCCCGTCATCGCTACCCCATCCACGTCCAGCCCTGCCCAGTCCTGCCAACCTCACAATCGTTGGTATGTTTGAATCCATTGTTGTAACCACTGTGACTGTCCCTCTTGTTGAGGGTCGTCCTGAGCCATGGGGACACACTGGGTTACAACCACAAATCCAGCAGCCGTTCCATGGGACAAAGGGGAGGCTGCCTTCTCCTGTAAAGATTTGCTGTAGGGGCAGCTCTCCTGGGTCCTATAGACTCGATCCGACTCAGAATTGACTCAGCGGTGTTGGCTTTTGTTTTTCCCGTATTCTACAAAACACGATGACCTTCTTTAGAGGCAGGTCCCTCCTGGTACCATGTCCAGAATATGTGGGTTTAAGTTCTGCCATCCTCCCTTCTAAGGTGCATTCTGGGTCTCGTTCCTCCAAAACCGATGAGAATGGGAACAAGCGCTGTGCGGGGCAAGTGTCAGCACATGGTGACAACACCAGGGCATGAAGCTTGTTTGTTGGTTTACGTTTGTGTCTGCCAGAGAGATGGGCTTTCAGAGGCCCTGCGTGAGGACACCTGTGTCCACAGGAATACTGGTGGCACTTTAACTTTCCCTGTCTCTCCGTTCATCTTTCCATTCTCAGCTCCCACCCCCCTTTTTAATTACTGCCTGTGTTTCGGTGTGCTTGCTGGAGATGTCGTGGTTTTTCTGAACAGTCTTTAAGGCTGGTTGCTCTTTGATAATATTTTGAGTTTTACATTAATCCCAACAATAAAAAGACTTCCATTTGTCATTGTTAATTGCTGTCAGCTTTCCCAGTCCTGCCAGGTCCTCACAATCACTGCTGTGTTTGAGCCCATTGCTCCTACTTCTATGCCAATCCATCTCGTTGGGGTCTTCCTCTTTTTTGCTGACCCGCCACTTCATGGCCTTTTCTAGTGATTGGTCTTTCTTGATACGATGCGTTCAAAGTAAATGAGTCCAATCTCACCCTCCTCACATTCTGGTGTTATTTCGAGACTGATTCTCTTGTTCATTCTTTTGCTAGTCCGTGCTCTATTCAGCATTCTTTGCCAAACATTTTTGAACACATCAGTTATTTTTCTGTCTTCATTTTCCAGCTGCTGCCTGCATATGAGGTAAGGGAAAAGATTATGGATTGGGTCAGCCATATTTTAGTTATTCTAGTAATAGCTGAGCTTTTTAAAACTCTAGAGAGGTGTTTGGCGACAATGTGTTGTTTGAGTGTTTTTAACAGCTACTTCCTTAGAAATGGATTGTTGGTCAAAGTAGAAGGCAGCCATTGATGACGTAAGGTTTTTCTTCAGTTATCCTGACGATGTTTGTGTTAGGAGCTCTTTTATTCTTCACAGCTGGTGGATGGTTCCTACCAGTATTGAATCAGTTAGCCTCATCCGTTGGGGGTGAGGTCATTGTACTCTTACACAGATGGCCTTTCTCTTCCTCAGGCCCATCTTGTTTTTTTCTCACCTGTGGCTTTTCAATGTCTCTTAAACTCGGTTTTTAGGGGGCCCCTAGTTCAGAGTCCTGCTCATGCTGTGATGAAGCACTCGGCTGTTAACTGAAGGGCTGGTGGTTCAAATCCACCAGCTGCTCCACAGGAGATGGTTGTATCTGTCTGCTTCCATAACGACACCAGTCTGGGAGACCCTGTGGAGCAGTTCCAGTCTGTGGTACTAGCTGGGGTCCCTGAGAGTCAGAGTGGAGGGGGAGGGTTGTAGTTCTCTGACTTAGTCGGGAGAATGAGCATTGTCTTCTTCGAAGTGGCTGCATTTGTATATACATTGCTTCATTCTTTTATACACAATATGCATATAATGAATAGAAATGCATATAAAAGAATTAATACGCATTCTTTTATTAAGGCTTTGCTGGAGTCCTGGTGTGGCGCGTGGGCTAATGCATCAGACTGCAAAGCTGTTTGAACTGCAAGTTCAGTGGTTCAAGCTCATCAGCTGCTCCTCAGAAACCCTATACAGGGTCACTATGGGTCAGAACCGACTCGACGGCACTTAACAACAACATAACGCTGTGGGAAAAGACTAGTCTGCTAACCACAAAGTTGGTAGTTCAAACACATCAACCGCTCCTTGGAAACCCTATACAGGGTCACTATGGGTCAGAACTGACTCAACATCACTTAATAACAACAAGAACAACATAGCACTGTAGGGTAAGCACTGGACTGCTAACTGCAAGGTTGGGTGAGTCAAACCTACCAGTCACTCTCATAAACCCTCCCTACACAGGGTGTGTGAGTGGGAACTGACTCGATGGCACTTAACAACACAACAGTAGCAGCCTAGGGCCTCTCCCTAGCTCCCTGGGTAGCATTGGACTACTAACCTATGGGTTGGCTGTTTGAACTCACCCAGCGATGTCACAGAAGAAAGACCTACTGATCTGCTTCCATACAAATGACACCCTAGAAACCCTCTGAAACCGTTCTACTCTGAAACACGGGGGTTTCTATGACTCAGAATCCACACACACGGGATTATAGACCTCTGGAGTTGACATCTCTTTTGGATGAATGCTTTCGGAATATAAGCATCCGTTTTGTTTTTTTGTTGGCTCTTCATTCATCCAATCACAAAATCCTATAACATGACAATACACAGAATATCAAGTATTTCAAGGGCGGGTAAACGAGCAATAATTGATCAAAACTGAAAGTAATAATGGTAAAAAAGACAGAATAACTCCAGTTTATACCTGTCAAAGCCAGTCTTTCTTTCCTTCACCTGTTGGGAAAAGACAGAGAATAACTCCGTGGTAGCGTAGTGGTTACGAATCGGGCTGCGAACCTTAAGGTCAGCGGTTCGAAACTACCAGCAGCTCCGCGGGAGAAAGATGAGGCTTTCTACTCCCGTAAGATTTACACCCTTGGAAACCCTGTACAGGGTCGCTATGGGTCGGAACCGACTCGACGGCACTTAACAACAACAACATATCTGTCAAAGCCAGTCTTTCTTTCCTTCACCTGTTGGGTGTCATCTCTTAATCCCAGACCTCTTTGCAGCAAATGTAATTTCACGTTTGAGTGTAAAAACATTACTTTGTCCCTCTCGTGATGGTTTTTAAAAGTGTTGACGCATTTTACACGCATTAGTTGTGCACATGTGTTAGTAAAGTGGGTTAAAAAAAGTCAAGTGGAGTGGTGGTGAGGCCTCTGAGCATCTCCACTGCTGTTTGGAATATAGGTTCTGAATGGTTTTTTGTTTTTAATGTTTTATTGTGAATTATGTGATAGTTTCCATGGGAGAACATTAGCTTTACATTCATGCTATCATATATCATTTCATTGCCATGGTTACAATCCCCTCCATGCCTCATCAACCAACCAAAGGGTATACACTACAAGCCTGCCCCCCAGTCGTCAGCACACAGCCCCTGAACCTCTCTGGGTCTAGAGTCCCCAGCGGCTCCATCTCTCCACGTCATCATCTCTGCCTCCATCTCTGGTGTCACTGCTTCTCTGGATAGGGTCTCGCTCTCCCCTCTTCTCCCTTGATGGTCCCAGGGACCTCCACTCCTGGACTTCATAGTCAAATCACTCACCTCCTTTTGCTACAAAACCTTTACAGTGAATGTTGTTTTTAAAGAAGTACTTGAATGGCATGTGACAATCTCTTTGCTCCTTATCCTTTATTCACAGGCAGGTCATTTGTTTTTAACTGTTTTAACAACAACTAAAGTGTTCACCATGTGTTTGCTCCAAAGGAAAGCAGTTACAATTGTTCCTAACGAGCACTTATTTGAAAAGGAAAGCTCTGAGAAAACGTACATGCCTGATTGTGAAAGTTGTAAGCCGACAGATGCTCAATTGTGATGAAGCAGAACATCCGTCTGCTAACATTTCAGAGATCTAGTCTACGGAGCAGCTAGAGATTTGGGGAGGTGCTGTGGGATAAAGCTCCGGACCACATGATCGGTTTGAACTGAAGGTCGGTGATTCAAACCCACCAGCCGCTCCTCGGAAATCCTATACAGATATGAGTCGGAACCACTTTGATGGCACTTAACAACAACACCTGTGCTATACTGAATTCTACACTCTAAAGCCTTTTAGAATGATGTGCTAGTAGGTATTTGGAGCCCTGGTGGCCTTGTAGGATAAACACTGAACTGCTGACTATACTGTATGGTCAGTGGTTCAAACTCACCAGCTGTTTCTAGGAAACCCTATCCAGGGTCGCCATGAGTTAGAACCATCTTGAGAGTAGTTCACAACAACAACCACTACAGCACATATTTGGAGTCCCAGTGACACTGTAGGATAGGCACTGGACTGACTGCTAACTCTGAGAACAGGGGTTCAAACCCATTAGCTGTTCCGCTAGAGAAAGGGGATGCTTTCTGCTCTTGTAAAGATGTATAGCCTCGGAAACCCTATGCAGGGTCACTATGAGTCAGGACCAACAACAACAACAACGGGGCGTTGGTATATCACTGCAACCGGAGAGCATGGTTTTCCTTGGAAGACTTAAAGGCAAAATCCCAGCCAGAGCTCCAGAGACATTCCTGAAAATAACAATTGCTGATTGTTTTAGAATTTCTCAGCAACATGATCACCGCCATGAAGTCCATCCCAACTCGTAGCGGCCACTCTCTAAGACAGAGTTGAACTGCTCCCATCACCCCACCCCCACACACACATCCGCCCCCCGGCATTCTGAGACAGTAAATCTTTATGGGACGAGACAGCCTCATCTTTCTCCCTTGCGTTAACAGCTCCAAATGCTTAACCCACTGCACCACCAGGGCTCCACCCTGGACCCACCATTTCAGAATCTACATAACATATTACGACTATTTCATGTGTAGATTCGAATCAGATGATGAAAGCCAGTCACAGATGTATCACGAAGGGCCCAAAGGCACACAGAGAGATTGCTCGAACGTGTTAACGGTTTTTCAGTGGCAAATCACAAGAGCCCTAACACGTCCGTTCTGTGACTGGAGTGAGGCTGAGGAGAGGTTGCAGAGCATTGGAGGACAGAGGCACGGAGAGCAAGTCACATGGTTGGGAATGCTGGCTGATGCAGGCTTTCTTAAAGGTAGTGTCTTTCTCAAAAGACCTTAAGCCCATTTCCTCGCATCTAGTGGTCCCACCTCTGGGAATGTAGCTCCAGGAGACGTTTGGGCAAAGGGATGAAAAAGAAAGGACAAGGCGGTCATCATGGCACCATTTATGAAGAATGAAGGCTCCCGAAATGCTTATGGGTAGATGATTGGATTGTGATTCGTGTATCCGGTGACTGCCTTGAAGCACTGTGGAATGATGCTGTGTGGGACAGGGAGTTGCCAATACCAGATCTCAGAGATATTGTGGGTGTGGTTCTGGGTCACAATAAAAGGAGTCACACACAGTTTTTGGTTGCCCAGTGCATAGAGAGGAGTCCTGGTACGGCGCTCGATTACAAGGTTGGCGGTTCAAACTCACCAGACACCTCAGAAACTGTATACAGGGTCAGAACCGACTGGACTGCTCTTAACAGCAACAAGTGCACAGAGAAGTTGACACTGTGCTCTAGCCTGCGGCACATGCACTAGCGCGTTGAGAAGGGTTAAACTACTGTGTTTACACCTCATTGTAAAGAAGACAAAAACCAATAAACAGCATCATGATCAATGGAGAAAAGACTGAAGTGATCAAGGACTTCGTTTTGCTCAGATCCACCGTCAACACTCATGGAAGCAGCAGTCAGGAAATGAAATGACATATTGCACTAGGCAAATGTGCTGCACAGAATCTCTTTAAAGTGTTCAGGAGCAAAGATGTCAGTTTGAGGACTAAGGTCTACCTGACTCAAGGTATTTTTAATAACCTCATATGCATGTGAAAGTCAGACAGTAAATAAAGAAGACTGTAGAAGAATTGATGCATTTGTGATACCGTGTCAGAGAAGACTATTAAAGGTACCACAGACAGCCAGAAGAACAAACAAATGATGCTGGAAGAAGTGCAGCCAGAGGCTCCTTAGAAGATAGGATGGCAAAACTTGGTCTCTCATACTTCAGACATGTTATCAAGAGGGACCCGTCCCTGGAAAAGAACATCATGCTTGGTAAAGTGGAGGGTCAGTGAAAAAGAGGAAGCCCCTCAATGAGATGGATTGACGCAGTGACAGCAGCTATGGGCTCAAGTGTAGCAACAATTTTGTGAGATTGGTGCAGGACCGGGCAGTGCTCTGTTGTGTCGCGCATAGGGTCTCTGTGAGTTGGAACCCACTGGACACTTCTGAACGACCACAGTTGTGAGAATGACCCTCGTGGAACACAGAGACGCGACGTGAGCACCTGCTGTTAAAAAACCCATTGGCCCATAGATTTGTGCAGTGTGAGGTTGTTGCAGAACTTCCATTTATAAAGAACACACTATCTATGGAGCAAAATCCAGCAAAGAGTAATAAAGTGAGGTGGGTCTAGAGCACTCATCGTAAGATCTCATTTATGGCTTAAAAAAATGTGCGCACTGGGAATTAGAGGGTGGGTGTGTCCGAATGTGAACTGGATTACAAACTACAGGAAATCTTTATTTTCTTCTTTCTTGACTTTTTTTTATTTAACATAAGAAATATACACATCTATTTGTTATAAAGTGAAAAAAAAAAAAGAAAGAAAGTTTTAAAGTTATCTATTGGGAGCAGTTTCAAGGTGTGGGGTCTGCTGTGGCCAGTCTTGGTCACCCACCTTGTGGTGCGCGGGCCACTCCTTTACCTGAAATACATGACTGCTGCCTTCTTGGAGTGCATGTGGCCAAGAGAGGGGTTGGATGTAAAGGAAAACGGCAGAGGGATTTTATAGAAAGCGGGATCATCCAGGAGCCCGAGTGGAACAGCAAACCCAGGAACAGAGGATGGAGCCCATAAAGTGATGAGATCCAAGAAAGGTCTTCATGCTTGTGCCTCAGACCTGGGCCGCCTAGACCCTTTATATGGTAGGGTCCTGGTGTGGCGCTGTAGGATAAGCTATATCCAGGCCAGCCTCCTGTAGTAACACAACTCTAGCAATGAAATCAGCCACACATTGTTTTTCATTTCCCAGTGCATTTAAAAGTAATGTTGACCCTCTACTGAAGTCTTTGAAGTTTGCAGTAACGTGATGAAAATTTAAACTATGCTGTTGTGTGTGCCATTGAGTTGATTCTGACTCGTAGTCACCGTTTGCAAGGTTTCTGGAAGCAGCCAGTGGGTTTGAACCACAGGTCTTGTGGGCCACGGTCTAGTGATTATCCTACAGCACCAAAATGGGATACAGAGACAAGACATGATTACACGCTGTTGGCCAAATGGTGCTGATAGACTTGCTCCATGTAGGATTGCCCACAAGCCTTCCATTTGTTTTTTTAAAAAAACAAAAAACACAATGTCTTCAAATGACAATAAAGCATGGCATAGTCGAACAAGGACTAAGGCTGTGGCCACAACGTGTCCTGGAGATTCCGTATCCCTTGAAGGCACAGTTGTTGTCTTCTGAAGCCAGAACCTTCCCCTACAGCGCACACCTTGTGAGTCTTCAGGTGTGGGGCAGTCACTGGGCTGGAACGTTGGTCTGCTCCTGAAAGCATGTTGGTGCTATGTCGTTCTGACTCATGAGAAACAACGGTTCAGGATGAAATCTTGTCCAGCCCTGCACCATTGTCATGACCTGCTGAGTGTTTGCGACCGTGGTTTCAATGGCTGTGTATTCTGCGAGCCTTCCAACCTAGGGCCTCATCTTCCAGCACTCTGTCGACAACAGTGTTGTTGGCCATCGGATTTTCAGAAGTAGATCACCAGACCTTTCTTCCTGCTCTCTTTTCCTCTGGATACTCCGCAGAAACCTAGCCATGGTGGTGACCCTGCTGGTGTTTGAAATGGGGTGGTATAGCTTCCAGCATTGCAGCACACAGTAGGACAGACTGAGAGACAATGGCAGTGTGCTCACATGCCTGCCAGCTCTGAACACCTTGAGGAGCAGTAACGACCGAGATGTTATGAATCCCTTTATGCTTTCTCCCCTTTTACTTTTCTTACTTTGTCAGCTGGAGACTGGGCTTAACCTCTTTGTCAGTAGCGGCCAAATGCTTGTCCCTGAACAGTGTACTAGATGCCCCGGACATTAGCATAGCAGCAGTAATTCAAATCATGGATTAAAATGAAGGCTCTAAATAAACCTCTGAGATTGGTCCCAGCGGAAAAGGTTAGGATGTCCAGCTGTTGGTCTTCAATGGACAAATATACTGTTAGTTTCTGGGGCTTCACCAGTCCGCACAGCCCATCTCATTTCAGTCTCAGATAGTTGGGACCTTTGAAATGTGGGTTTGCATATCTCCCCTTCTCCGGAACGGACTCTGTGATTGCATCTTTCCGTCGGCATTCCTTAGTCCGCATTGTAAAAATGGCGGCATCCCTTTAATGGTGAAAAATGTGGAAAAGCACAGTGAGCGTGATTGCACAACTTGAGGAATGCACTTGAGACCTCAGCACACGGGAAAAGGGTCGAACTGGTGTCTGTTTTACTGTACAGAGGAGGAGGAGAAGTCAATAAAGAAGGTTACAAAATCATAGAAGCTTTTACTAAACACAAGTATCAAAACCGTAGATGCGGTGCATCCTCCACATCTCCTCCATCGGGGCCTTCTGAAGGTGGCGTTTCTGTCTCTAACTCCCCGCTGAAGAATTCTGCCAATTTACACTATGTCAAACCAGTTTTGGTATCCTCGGGAACACAAATCATGTTCCTTTTCAGTCTTCTTTGAGATTGGGAAATATCATCTGAGGACAAAAGCAAGGCTGTAGGGTGGACAGGGGTCAGGTTTCCCAATCAAGTTCTCCTAGGTTAGCTCCCGCTAGCCTCAGAGAATGAGTAGGTACATTGTTATGATGGAAAAAAAATTCCGTGGCACAAGTCTCCTGGCCTTTTTCTCACTAATACAGTTTTCATTTTTCTTTAAAATTTCTTTCTAATAAGTCCCCATGGTCATCCTGTGTTCTCCTAGAGACTCAGTCAAGAAGCCTCCTTTGGAATCCCCCACCCCCAGGGTTACCATCACTTTTTGAGCTGACCCCTCTGCTTTGAGTTTTACTGGCCCAACAGACCCCCCCCCACACACACACACACTCAAAAGTCACTGTTTGGGTTGGACCTGGTTTTGAAGGCACCCCCATGAGACAAAGATAAGTGTATTCCAGAGAGAACTTGTCTGTAGTCATCTGCTGACGGCAGAGACTTGTTTGAACACATTTTGTTTGGGATAAGCCCATGCATGTATAAACTGAAGCTCTTGTGCTCTATGATTTTAGTCTTGTATTTTCACCAAACAACAAAGGTAAAATGATGTTATAAAAAGTTCTACATTCAAGTTAAGCATAAAATGATCACGCAACGTAGCCACTCGGTTCCTAGGTACGAACCCAGAGGCAAAGACAGGCCCTTGTACACCAGTGTGCATTGCGGCGTTACGGAGAGTCAAAAGTGAGTGCAAGCGAAGGTCCCATCAGCAAACGGACCATGTGATTCCTACATGCAATGAAGTATCACTTAGCCATGACGAGAAATGATATTCTGACACATACGATCATATGAATTATTATATAACAGCTAAATTATGTGAGTCTAACGCAAAAGGACAGATATGTATGACTTCTCTTATATGAAATGTTAAGTGCCACCTAATCAGTTCTAACTCATAGCGACCCTGTAAGTAACTTGTAGTTACCCTGTGCGGGGTTTCTGTATAAGTAGATTCCTGGCGTCCAGGTCTTGGGAGAAGAGGAGGTGGGAAGATGAAGGTTCCTAAGTTGTCTGTAAGGAATCAGGAGAAACTTCCAGGAAGAGCTAATGGTGTTGGTTGTACAGCGTAATTGTATACCAACCAATGGTTAAAATGACACGTTTGTATTATATCTATGAGACCACAGATACTACTCTCTCTTGCAGTGAGAGGTGAAAAGAGTTAAGTTTTTTTTCTGCAGAAATAAACTGAGAGCAAGAAAACCAAGACAGCTCCCCAGTGAGGATCGTTTTGTGATCGTAGTTGTCGTTGGTGGTGGTGATGTGCTGTGGAGTCGTTTCTCATTCATAGCGACCCTGTGTAGGGTTTTCAAGGCTGTAGATCTTTACAGGAGCAGAAAGCCTCATCTTTCTCCCATGGAAAGGCGGGTAGTTTCGAACTGCTGACCTTGAGGTTAGCAGCCTGACTCATAACCACTAAGCTACCAGAGTGCCTTATAGTTTTTGTTAAGTGGATTCCAGCTCACAGCGCCCCCTACGGGCCAGAGCAAACTGCCCATAGGGTTTCCAAGGCTATCTTGTCTTCACAGAAACAGATTGGCCACATCCTTCTTCTGTGAAACAGCTTGTGGGTTTGAACCGTCAACCTTTCAGTTAGTACACCAACACTTAACCCTTGGTGCCACTGGGGCTCCCTAGTTGCTGTTTGGTTCCATCAAGTAGATTCTGCCTCATCATGACCCTGCAGGACAGAGTTAGAACTGCCCCATAGTGTGGCCAACGCGGTCATCTTTGATAGAAAGTAGAATGCTAAGTCTTTCTCCAGCAGAACTGCTGGGTACGTTTGAACCACTAACCTTTCGAGTAGCAGCCGAATGCTTAACTGTATGCACCACCAGGGCTCCTGTGTGTGGTCCTGGCAATGAGCATTTTCCTGGAGGGCCTTTCCTGGCAACCTGCTATGGGCCGTCATGCACTTTGGTTCCTGTGTTTCAGAGCACAACTCCTTGGGGTTCTCAAGGCTGTGACCTTTCGGATGCAGATTGCTAGCCTGTGATCCGAGACACGGCTTGAGTGGGTTTGAACCTCCAACCATTTGGCTTGTTGTCAGTCGAGCGCTTGATCATTTGCACCACCAGCCAGCGATGATTTTGCAGTTTGTAGGTTCTCGCTGTTTGTAGACAGGTATAGCGGGGACAGTAACCGTGGCTGACACCATCTGCTCTTCTTCCACTACTGTAATAGAGTGTGCTCCATGTGACAAGAGACGCACACTCGAATGCCATCCCTGTCTTTCCCGTGGAGTTCCGCTGGTGCCACTTGGGCTCTGGTCCATGAACCTTGTGGGGAGGATGCCGTGGTGAAGTTGACAGAACCAGCTTTGGTTGAGCAACGTGATGGAGGTTGACGCTGAGAAAGTCTAGGCAGCCAATGGACTTAGCTTCCTCGTTACTGCCACATTAGAAGTTGCTTCCTTTGACTGAACTGAGAGGATGGGGCCAAGGAGAGCTCTGGCGTCCTAGGTGGTCTGTCACGGGCCTCAGACACATGTCCAGTGTCTGTGTTAGAGTGATGGAGTCTCCTAGTATGTACAGCCCCAATGAGATGAAGCTGGAGTGTGTTTCCGTTTTCTCTCTCCTATCGAGCGAAGCGTGCTAGCGGCTCTTCCGCTGCCTCTGTTGTCTGTGTGGTTTGGGAGCCCAGAGCTCAGTGGACAGCTAGACTCAGGGTCAGTGCTTGAACTTACCTTAGCTTCCACGTGACACGTGTTGTCAAATCTCTGCCTTTTCTTTTCTTCTGTAGTTCCCCATTTCAGGGGCCCTAGTGGAGTCCTGTGGAGTCCTGGTGTGGCACTGTGGGTTAATGCGCCACACTGCAAAACCGTTTGAACTGCAAGGTCCACAGTTTAAGCTCACCAGCTACTCCTTGGAAACCCTATACAGGGTCGCTATGGGTCGGAATCGACTCGACGGCATTTAACAACAACAAGTGGAATCCTGTGCTCAAAAACAGTTTTTGAAATCACCAACTTAGTTATCGTCTTAAAGAGCCTTGTAACACTCTGGGTGAGGTGTTGGGCTAACTGCAAGGTTGGCAGTTCAAACCCATTAGCTGGCCAGTGGGAGGAAGATGAGGCTTTCTGCTCCCATAAAGAAAACCCTACATAGTCTCGGAAACTCTTTACAGGGTTGTTGTAAGTCAGAACTGACTCAATGGATGTGGCTTTGGTGATGCAGCAAAGACCTTAGTGGTACAGTGGATTAAGCGTTAGACTGCTAGCCACAAGGTTGGTGGTTCAAACTCACCACCTGCTATGAAGCAGTTCTACTCTATGTAGAGTCGTTATGAGGCAGAATTGGCTCAACAGCTCTAGGTTTAGTGATACAGCAGTTCAGCACTCAGCTGCTAAATAAAAGGTTGTAGGTTCAACCTCTGCCTTGTCTTATGCTTATGGAATATTAAATATACCGTGAACTGCCCAAGACCAACAAATCTGCCTTGAAAGTACAACCAGAATGTTCCGTACTAGGAGGATGGTGTGATTTTGTCTTGCTTACTTTAGACATATTTTCAGGATGGACCGGTCTCAGGAGAAGGGTATCATGCTTGGTAAAGTAGAGGGTCAGCAAAAAAAAAGGAAGACCCCAGTGAGTGACTACAACAACAGGGCTCAAACCTACCTCCTGTTACGGTGGTGTGAGACCAGGCAGGGTTTGGCTCTGTCATATGAAAGGTCACTACAATCAGAGCCAACTTTACGGCATGTAACAACAGCAACGTGTCAGCTTGGGGGGTTTCAAAGAAATTCAAAGCAAAAATAAAATACTCATCAGAATAAAGTTCATGTATTGAACAGATGTGTGCTTTTATGGCTCCCCATAGTCTGAGTGTGGTACTTACTTCAGACTCTGACCGAGACTGAGGGAATAGGTCCCCTTCATTCATTTGCAACAGGCAGACTTGGATTTTATAAGTGCTCTTGTCTTTCATTTCTTTTTAAAGAGGAAACAGTACACGACGATATGTGGACCACTGCTTAGCACCCTCAACCCTGAGCATTTAAATTCTCTCAAGAACGCCTCAGCATACGATTGAAAAGACTGGAAAGCGGAGTTTCCCTTTCCTTGCTCAGGGAACAGGAATAGCCTACCTTCCGGGGCAGAAGAGTGGAATAGTTAACAAAGATGAGTTCAGTGTAAGAGAAAGAATCCTCCGCGGGAGGAAGACTTGGAGCCAGTCTAGAGAAGTCTGTGTAGCCTGGATTTTCACCTGATAGAGATCTTCTCTCCCCTTGTGGCTACATTTGTCCACTCATTCATTCATTCATTGGTCAGTCAGTCACACAGTGACTCACAGACATGGATTGAGTCCTTAGTCTCATTCTTTGGACATGTTATCAGGAGAGACCAGTCCCTGGAGAAGGAAATCATGCTTGGTAAAGGATCAGCAAAAAAGACAAAGACCTTCAATGAGATGGATTGGCACCGTGGGTTTAACCACAGAGATGATTATGAGGACGGCGCAGGACTGGCAGCGTTCTGCTCTGTTGTGCACACGGTCCGCTGTGAGTCGGCACCAGTCTGATGGCACCTGACAACAAGGTGTCGTATCAAATGCAGATGTGGTCCAGTGGTAGAATTCTCACCTTCCATGTGGGAGACCTGGGTTTGATTCCCAGCCAGTGGCTGTCTGGGTATTGTTAGAACGCGGAACAGCTTTCAACAGAACACGGGCCCCACTTCAAGAGGACTCGATAGGTTGTTGTAATGATCTCAGATTTGGTGAGACTTGACAGACACGTGCCAGCCACATTCTTCAGGTGATGATATAAACCCATTGCCATCGAATGGATTCTAGTTCACAGCAACATGTATGACAGACTGGAACTGCCCATAGGGAGTCTACGGCTGTAAATATTCATGGGAGCAGATGGCCACATCTTTCCCCAGGAGCAGCTGGTGAGTTGGAACTGCTAATCTTTCACTTAGCAGCTGAAGGCTTACCCACTGCACCCCCTAGGCTCCTGAGGTAATGAGTTACTGTTGGTAAGTGCTGTCGAGTCACATCTGACTCAGCAACCTGTATACGGTTCACAAGAACTGGCTGGTGAGCTTGAACTGCTGACCTTGTGATGAACATTTGATTGTAGAGTACCACACCAGGACTCCAGATAATTAGTCATCTGCAAATTAATAATTCTACGGGAAAAAATATTGAATGATGTGGGAAGCATCAAAAGAAAACGGAAGGAATGCAGAGTCCCTGTTTTTTCATAAACTATGTTGTTGTTGTGAAGTGCCATCAAGTCAGTTTCAACTCACAGAGACCCTGTGTAGGGTTTCAGAGAAGTGGCTGGTGGGTATGAACTGCCTACCTTGCGGTTAGCAGCCCAGTGTTTTATCTTACGATGCCGAGTGTAGACACAACTGTTAATCTGCATGGAGAAGCCAACTATGTGCGTGGCTCCCTTGGTGGCAATATTTGATGTATTATGGTAGTTTGGAATGGATCTGCAATATCTCTGAGCTATGTCTCAATTCAAATTGGTTCTAATCTTTGTTCTTCCAGATACTAGCTGTAGGACTGTTTGCATTTTCTGAACTTAAATTTTGTCTATAAAATGAGCTGAGAATATCCATTTTGTAGGATTGCAGTGAGGAATAAGTAGGAGTATGAATTGTCTGCAGAGCTTGATTGGGTGTTGTACATAGTGAACATCCTCAGTTGTGAACCAAAGGTTGATGGTCCCCCCGGAGGTACCTCAGAAGAAAGGCCTAGTGAGCCCCCGAAAATCAACCACTGAAAAGACTGTGGAGCACAATTCCAAAACTCTAACACACACTGGGTCGCCGTGAGTCAGAATCTATCCAGTGGCAGCAAACTCAGCAAACATACTGCCTCCCAGTTTCCTACACCTCAGTAAATGGAACCACCATCTTCCCAGTTTAAGAAAAAAAAAAAATTTGAGTTATTTTTGAATGAGTTCTTTCTCTCACCCTCTCAAGCTAACACATCTATAAACCGTATTGGTTCTACTTCCTAAACCTACCCTGAGTCCACCTACTGCTTCCTGTGGTCACTGTTGCAGCCCTAGTTCATCAATCTGGTCTATGCTGTGTCTACAAGTTCCTAACTTGTCTCTTTGCTTTTCTGGGCTATTTTCCACAGTCAAGCTGATGTTTAAACAGAAACCAGACAATGTTACTACTTCCTGCTTCATATCCTCTAGAAAGAGGCTTTCTGTCCTACTATTAATGAACTCTTAACTCCTTGGCTCCTGAAACCTCGGTTCCTTCTCCTTTTCCCACTAACTCACCAAACCCACTGCTGCCTCTGGGTCTTCTTGTTGGGTGTCAGGAGTTAATTTTACAGCTCAGAGCAACCCCAGGTGACAGAAAACTGTCATCTTTATATCAAAGGGCTTGCTGCTAACTGAAAGGTCAACAGCGCCAACCCACTAGTGGTTCCTGGGAGATAATGCCATCTGCTCTCCATAAAGATCCCAGTCTCTGAAATCTACTCCATCCTATAGGGTTGCTCAGAATTAAAATAGATTTAACAGGATTTTTTTTTCTGTTTGAGTTTTAACCTTTTATGCAGAGCTGCTGGTGGAACCAGCCACCTGTCAGCAGCAGAGGATTTAGCCTTTGCACCAACAGAAACTCATCAGCCTGTGTATTTCATAGAACCAGCCACTCGGGGGTTTTGTTTTGTCTAAGCGTAGTGGTTAGGAATTGGGCTGTGAACCGCAAGGTCAGCAGTTCAAACTACCAGCTGCTCCATGGGAGAAAGATGAGACTTTCTGCTCCCGTAAAGATTTACAGCCTCGGAAACCCTATTCAGCATTGCTAGGGGTCGGAACCGACTCCACGGCACGTAACAAATCTCCTAAATAATGTGGCGCTCTGGGATAAAGCACTGGACTGCAAGGTCGGCGGTTCAAACCCACTGTCCGCTCCTTGGAAACCCTATACAGGGTCGCTGTTGAGTTGGAATCCACTGGACAACACTTAACAACAACAACAAATAGTTCTCAAGTTTACGCTTCTCTGCAGCTGTTTCGGAGTCCAGATGTGGCGCTGTGGGTGAATGCGCCGGACTGCAAAGTAGCTTTGAACTGCAGGGTCGGCGGTTCAAGCTCACTAGCTGCTCTTTGGAAACCCTATACAGGGTCACTATGGGTCGAAACCGACTTGACAGGATTTAACAACATCAACCAGCTGTTTGGGCACCTTGTGCTACCTCCGCAGTTTTCGCCTATAATGCGTTTCCTGACCCCTTTGCCATCGGCTGTCACTTTCCAGGCACCTGCTCATCCAGCCCGCAGCTCTTACACCCCCGCTTCAGGAGGAGGCCCAGGAGGGCCCCAGCCAGCGTCTGGTGTGCTCCTGCCCTCCTGGGCTTCGCTCTAGGCCCCGCTTTCCGCTTCCAGGGCACTTCTTCCCGCCCCCCCATCCGCCTTCCTCTACGGGTCTCAGGTGAGCGCCTCCTCTTCCTGGAAGCCCCCATCGGCGACCTCTACGCCACCCAGGACTGCGCCTTCAACGCTCCCCTTTGAATGCCGGTGCTTTTAGTGCTTTCATTAACACAGTTTCGGGGGGAGCAGGTGGCTGCTGAGCTGCAGTTTGCGGAAGGAAGGCGCGGAAAGCTTTCCCGCCCCTCTCCTCCCCGCCCCCCTGGGGCCCTGTCGCTGTGATGACGCACTCAGCCTGCGTCGCGGGGCCCGCCTTCTTCCCAGGGCGCCTGCGTGAACGTGACGCGCTTGCGCAGAGCAGCAGGAGCCCGCTGACATTCTCTGTCGGCGGCGGCAGAGGCAGTGTCCCAGAGCGGCGGGGCATGGGCGTCCCCCGGGTCTGACCGAGCCCCCGCCATGGCCCAGGAGAAGATGGAGCTAGACCTGGAGCTGCCCCCGGGTGCGGGCGGGAGCCCGGCGGAGGGCAGCAGCGGGGGCCTGCGCCGGTCCAACAGCGCGCCCCTGATCCACGGCCTGAGTGACTCGTCGCCCGTGTTCCAGGCCGAGACGCCGAGCGCCCGGCGCAACAGCACGACGTTCCCGAGCCGCCACGGGCTGCTGCTGCCTGCGTCGCCGGTGCGCATGCACAGCAGCCGCCTGCACCAGATCAAGCAGGAGGAGGGCATGGACCTCATGAACCGCGAGACGGTGCACGAGCGCGAGGTGCAGACCGCAATGCAGATCAGCCACTCGTGGGAGGAGAGCTTCAGCCTGAGCGACAACGACAGCGCCGAGAAGTCGGCCTCCCCGAAGCGCGTCGACTTCGTCCCGGTGTCCCCGGCGCCGTCGCCCACGCGGGGCATCGGCAAGCAGTGCTTCTCGCCGTCCTTGCAAAGTTTTGTGAGTAGCAACGGACTGCCCCCCAGCCCCATCCCCAGCCCGACCACCCGCTTCACGACCCGGAGGAGCCAGAGCCCCATCAACTGCATCAGGCCGAGTGTCCTGGGACCGTTGAAAAGAAAATGTGAAATGGAAACTGACTATCAGCCAAAGAGATTCTTCCAGGGCATCACCAACATGCTGTCGTCGGACGTGGCGCAGCTGGCGGACCCCAGCGGGTGCGCGGCTTCCGATGCCCTGGATGGCACCAGCAGCAGCGCGGGCTCCTCCGGGAATTCACCTGCCAAAGCCAGCACGACCACCGACTCCCCGGTGTCGCCCGCCCAAGCCACCTCGCCCTTCATCCCCGTAGATGAACTGTCGTCCAAATGACTTTGCTTTCGGCAGTGGGGAGCGGGGTCGGGTGGGGGAAAGAAACAAGTCACGTTGGAGCAAAGCACTGAACTTAGTGGACTGATCTAAGGCTGTTTCCTAAAGGACCCTTTTCCTCTTTGGGGGGATTTCCTGAAATGTTGCCCTTCTCAGAACGTCTCTGTGCAGTCCCCGCGGACACCCTGAATTCCATGTAGTCATCTTTTCAGACGTTGCCCCAATAAGGTGTGAGAAGCACCCGTCTGTACGCTGCTAATGTCTAAATACATATGTTATCCCTTGATTTTTTTAAAAAAGAATTGAGAGCTCTATTTATTTATTGGATTATTAAGTTCTGATGAAAATATAAGTGTTGAATGAATCAGCATAGTAAACTGATGTTTTCCAAATCCAATTTTCATGCCCACCCGAATTTTTAATGTGATTTTCAGTGACTGGTAATTCCCACTTGATGAAGAAGAGTAACTTAACCTCTTTTTTTAAAAAAATATAATGCTTAGAACCTATAAATCCAGGGGGTATGGGTTTGGTCCTGGAGTCCTTGGGAAATTTAATGTTCTGGGTACCGAAGTGGACAGGAGCAAGGTGATAGAAGAACAAAGTATACAAGTTGGCAACACATCTTTGAAAGTGAAATACAGAGAAGTTAAATGTGTTTAAGAAAAAAAATTTTTTGATTAAATTTTCATTAACACAAATCACTACAGTACAAGAAAAAAAAAAAGACATTTTCTGTGATTTACTGGGAAGTGTGTTCTCTTGGGTATAATCCTAGGTGAGTCATCAGCTCCCCCGTGATATGAGACAGTGCTTTTTGAACCTCTGCAAACTTCAAAGTCTTTCAAGTGTAGAGAACGTGTGTGGCAAGTCCCGCTACACCCAGGCGAACTGCGCTCCCTGAACCATTGGTAGCCCTTCAGCGTCCACCTGGGCCCCTGACCTGAAATCCACACCCAGATGGAGCCAGAGCAACTTGGGGCTGATTTTCTGCTCTGCCCATCTGTTACTGTCCTCGTTTTCCCATGCTCAGGAAGGAAGCAGCTGTTACCATGCCAACAGTTCCTTCCTCTCCACCTCCCACCCAAACTAGGGCACCATTGGTCAGACACGGGTCTGGTGTGTCCTGGGTTTCTGGCGGAGGAATGGTGTCAGGAACTTGCTGTCCAGTCATCTAGGTAAATGGTTACTGAATTGAGGTTTTGTTACAGGTAGAATTTGGGGGGCGCCCTCTTCTTTGCCTTTGACAGTGAGAACAGACTATGGAGAGATTTAGTAGGGTAACAGATGCTTTGTGTTACAGATTAACTTGATGTTTAGCTATTATGGCAGATGAAAGGGGAAGTGGGGTGGAGGGACAAAAGGCTGTAAGAGGCCAAGACAGGAACTACCAACTTACTTGTTTAGATCATTGCCTTCAGAAACTGTAATAATAATACGGATTGTTACCACTGGGAGAATAAAAGGAACTGGTCACCTCCTGAGAGTTGCCTCAAGAACTCTGAACTGCGGCTAAGGTTTCACAGTCTCTCCCAGACCCTGTTCCTCTGGTCCAGTCCGCCACCCTGACCTGCTGCCCGAGGCTCATCCACCTCAGCATCTTCAGAATTGGTCATCTCCCAAATGAGCTTCCTTTTGTCTCTCCTGGGAGTGCCCTCACTAACTCCCTTTTCCTCAACTGGACACACCAGAGCCACATCTTGGGCGTCTCTCTTTCCCCCGTTGACCACATCGGTCCCCTTGGCACTCCTTCTAGATGGGCCCCACACCATTCTCTCTGGCACCTGGCTTGGTTTCTGTTCCTGCCATTGGTGCTACTCGGGTCTACCAGCTCTCCTCCCTTTTGGTCCATATTCCCACTGCCTCTTGGGTAAACTAAGAGAAGGGCCAGACTGCATTCTGTCTGCTTCCCGATCTCCTGGAGTTCAGGGTTGACTTCTTGGAGGTGGTATCTAGGGCCCTTCAGGGCCTGAGCTTCCTCTCATGTGGTTTTAAGACCCATCCTTCACCTTAATCTGTACACACCAGCCTGCTGGGTCTGCTATAACTGTCATCGTACTTTAATGTGACTAAGCTCTTGTTTCTGCCCTCGAAAAGGCCATTCCTGTCCTCTTCCACCAGACACATACACTGTCACTTAAGGGATGTCACCGTGAAGGTCATGTGGTGTCCCTGCTGATTGTAAAATATGCAGACAGGGTAGAGGGCTCTAGAGGATCACGAAAAGATACTTTTTACCCTGGGAAGTGCATCTTCCCTTCTCAGGGTAATCTCTGTTCATCTGCTGGACGAGGAAAACAGCCTCACATGACTATTTACAGGCACGCCGGTGGCACACTGGTGAAGCGCTCGGCTGCTAATGCAAAAGTCGGTGGTTTGAACCCACCATTTGCTTCTAGAGAGAAAGATGTAACTTTTCCCTCCGTAAGGACGACAGCCTTGCCACCCTGTGGAGCAGTTCTCTGTCCTGTAGGGCGGCTGTGTGTTGGAATGGAGCCCACGGCTGTGGGGAGTATTTGATGAGGGAGATGAGCAGGGCTGTCCACTCCTGTGAAGATGACAGCCCCAGAAATCCTAGGGGGCAGCTCCACTCTGGCCTACAGGGTTGCTACTGGAAACCGGCATGGTATTTCTTCTACCTTCCCTCACAGCTAATCCATCACTAAGTCTTCTGGATTTTATTTTCTGAAATCTGCCTCCTGCCTTTGACCTCTGCCGTCACCCCAGCCCAGGCCACCAGCTTCTCCATCTATCAGAGACTTCTGAAGCGTCTCCTAATGTCCACTCTCCCACACCATCGCTGTCACACTCAGTCCTGCTACCTATGCAGTCGCCATACAGCAGCTGGGTTGTTAAGTGTCACTGAGCCGGTTCCAACCCATAACTATATAGCGTTTCCCAGGAGTGACTGCTAAGCTTGAGCCACTGACCTTGTGGTTCAAACCAACTTTGCAATCCAGCGCCTTAACCTGCAGCGCCACACCAGGACAGAGCCCCCTTAAGATGGCAGGGTAGAGCCTTATGGATGGCGCTTGGCTTCAAGTTTTTCTGTGGTTTTCTGTTGGTCTTGTGGTCCACAGCGCTGTTGTGATTGTCCCCTGGGAGGCCTGGCTCCTGCTTCTCTGTCCCCTTGTGCCCTGTGCTCACTCACTGGTTTGCTTTCTCCTTGAACAGGTTCTGTTATCTCTGATTTTAGGTCCTGTTCCTGAAGGCACTGCATAGCCTTCATTTTTCTGCATAGGCGGTTCACTTCTGAGTCAGATAAGCCTCTCAAAAAGTTGCTCTGGACCATTTGCAATATCTTTGTTTTGATTGTTCATAATGATAATCCTTGCTCTGAGATTCCTCTTCCCTGTGCTTTACCATATGCTCCCAATCAAGAACCACTAACCAAAACCATCCAAGACTTTTTTTTTTTTTATTGAATTTTGAAGACTAGAAGTAGTGTTGTTAAGTGCCGTGGAGTGGATTCCAACTCACAGTGACCCTGCTCAGGGTTTCTGAGGCTCTAAATCTTTATGGGGGCAGAATGCCTCATCTTTCTCCCGCGGAACCACTGGTAGTTTCAAACTGCCAACCTTGAGGTTAGCAGCCCAATTTGTAACCACTACGCTAAAGACCAGAAGTAGCGTAGTGGTTACGAATCGGGCTGCGAACCTTAAGGTCAGCGGTTCGAAACTACCAGCTGCACCGCGGGAGAAAGATGAGGCTTTCTACTCCCGTAAAGATTTACACCCTCGGAAACCCTGTACAGGGTCGCTATGGGTCGGAACCGACTCGATGGCACATAACAACAACAACCACCTCATGGAAGACATTTCTCGAAAGACATTGTTTCAGATATCAGTATTGTCAGAAGTCCAAAAGTAGAGATCAACATTTTGTGAAATTATAGTCCGTCATATATAATAAGTTCTGGTGGTATATTTTCCTTGATTATGCTGGTTAAAAGAAGTAACAGCAACAAAGGGAGGTGCCGGCTGCCGATCCTTTAAGCTACCTTGAAAAGTTGATGACCATCAGTTACATGGATCAGGTGTCCGGCAGCCAGTGCCCATCCTGAGTCCAGCTGTTTGCGCATCGACTGAAAGAACCTGCTCTGGAGACATTTGACAGTGATGTTGCGGAGGGTCAAGTTTTATGAAGCAAAGAAAACCAGGAATCATTTTTTCTTATAAACATCTTTCTAGATTATTTAAAGGTCGGAAGAACCAAGAAAAAATTTGCATTGGCAGAAGGATAAACCAAAGACGGCCTGACCCGCATGTACAGAGGAGGGTCAGAGAGAAGAAAGAGCTGGCTTTGGGAAGGGGTCTATAGGAGCATCTTGTCCCTTCTGAAGCCATCTAGGGAAAGACATCAGTAAATGTGGAGCTGATTTCCTGCTCTAAGGCTGTGGGGTGTGAAGGTATAAAGACAAAGGGAAGAATTGGTATCTGATGGCTTCTGTTTCAAGGCGCTTTGGGGACCCAGTGGGTTAAGCATTAGGCTGCTTTCACCTGAATGAAGGTCAGTGGGGTTAAAACCAGTTGCACCTTGGGAGAAAGATGAGGCTTTCTGCGCCTATAAAGATTCACAGTCTCCAAAAGTCTATGGGGCTGTGCTCCTCTGTCCTGTGGGACTGTGCTCCTCTGTCCTGTGGGGCCACTATGAGTTGGACTAGACTAGACAGCGCTGGGCTAGGCTGGACTGGGTTTAGAAGGCATACTGAGCTGCATCAGATGCCAGATTTCAGCCAGGTGGCAGGAGCAGAGATGTTGGTATGCCTGGGTCCCAGGAATTTTCTAAGTAGGTATGAGGTAAATCCAGTGTGTGGAGTTGGGATGAATGGCAGGGCATTGAGGATGGACAGAGAAGCCAGTGGGCAGCAGTGGTCACAGACGCAGGTGCTACCGTACTGTAACACAGCATACAGTCTGGTCTCAGTGCCGGGCTCTGGCAGCCTTGCCCACGCTGCTCCTGGCTGATGGTCAGTTAGAGGCCCACTCATCCTGGCCAGACTTGAGTTTCACTCATTTGATAAAACTTGATGTCGGATTGCCCATGGAGCCCCAAGTTCTTTGTGCCTTCTCTGAATCACCATCCGATTGAGAAGTTTTCTTAAAATGTGAAATAGCTTTCATATAAAAAACGGCATATTGTAGGAACTGACCGTGTATTTACTCATTTCTGTAGCAATTCAGTGGGAACCATTCTTTTTCCTTATAAAACAGAGCACAGAAGGTACTTAGCTGTGGAGCATTGCAGTAGCAAATACCACAGGGGGTGACTTTAAGAAACTAATTTATTTTCTCGCATGTCAGGGGGCTGAAAGTCTGAATTTAGTGCACTGGCTGTAGCAGAAAACTTTCGTTCTCCCCATCAGCTCTACAGGAAGGTCACTGTCTCATCTTCTCAGCTTCTGCTCCTTGGTTCCTTGACGCTCTCCATGTCTCATCATCTCAGCTTCTGCTCCTTGGTTCCTTGACGCTCTCCATGCTCCGTAACATCGTCTTTCCCCTCCACCCCCACACACACACACCTGCTCCTTTTGTTTGTCAGAAGTGATGGACTTCTGGTCCTCATTAACATAACAAAGACACCCCTGTTCCCAATAGGATGGCACATACAAGTATGTTATTGTTAAGTGCCATTGAGTCAGTTCCTACCCATAGTGACCCTGTATAGGGTTTCTGAGGAGTGACTGGTGAGCTTGAACCACCAACCTTGTTATTCAAACCGACTTTGCAGTCCAGAGCATTAATCCACGGCGCTGTACCAGGGCTCCATACACAAGTATAAGATTCACAATTACTACACGTATTTTAGGGGAAAACAATTCAATCCACAGTACAGGGATTCCACCATGGGGAGGTGTCTTGCAGTGATTAACAACAACGTGGACTGGAAGCCAGATGTTGTTGTTATAGGTGCTTGTCTTCAGCTGGGTTTTCTAGAGACACAAAACCAGTGAAACATTAAGTGCCATCAAGTTGATTCCAACCCATAGCGACCCTTTATAGGGTTTCCAAGGAGCAGCTGGTGAGCTTGAACCACCGACCTTGTAGTTCAAACAACTTTGCAGTCTGACGCCTTAGCCCACAGCGCCACACTAGTGAAACATATCTATCTGATCGATCAGAAGGTTATTATCTTAACAATGGCAGAGGTCCACGTCCCCAGAGGAGGAGAGTTCCTCCTGTGTGCCCATTATATTGGGAGCAGGCCACAGCCCAAGGAAGCATCCTCAGACTTACCTCTGCCTGTGTTAGGTTTCATCACCATGGGAGTAACCACATCCCAGCTGCTAAATGTCTGGAAGTCCTAGCTGAGTTGAGTTGACACAGAACCTTAACCATTACAATGTCGTCATCAAGTCAGTCCCAACCCATAACAACCGTATATCCAACAGAATGAACTACAGCCCGGGCCTGCACCATCGCTGCTATGTGTGAGCCGTGCCTTGAAGTCACTGTGTCGGTCTGTCTCTTTTGAGGGTCTTCCTCTTTTTCGCTGACTCTCCACTTTACTGAGCATGATGTCCTTCTCCAGGGACTGGTCCCTCCTGATCACATGTCCAAAGTACAGAAGAGGAAGACTCACCATCCTCCCTTGTAAGGAGCACTCTGGCTGTACCTCTTACAGCACACACTTGTTCCTTCTTTGGTCAGTCCGTGGTATAGTCCATATTGTTGGTCAGCACCATCATTCAGCTCAGGGCTTCCCTGTGTGCCACCACTGGAACACTGAGCAGTTTCTCTAGAAACGTCAGAACTCACAATTTTTGTGGCCCTACTTTCACACCTAGTAACCACCCCCTCTGTGTCCTTCCCCATGGGTTGTGCTTCATCAGGCGAGTTCCTGCAATGTCGGAAAGCCCTGATATCACAAGCACATCCCCCTCTCTGACATCCCGTCCAGCTCTGGGAAATGTAGGGCAAAGTCTCACCTTGCCTCTTTGGGTACTAGTATTCCATTCACCAGGCACAACCATGGCCCCTCTGTGGCCACCTCTTCACTGTGGAAATCGTGGGCAGCGCCTCCACTCTACCCCAGCTGTGGACTAGAGCGCTCATTGATAACAGTCGTGGTTTTCACGAGATTGGGAGTCCTTCAAGACTGACTTTCCCTTCTCTAGAAGGAAAGCAAGAGATGGTCTCACCTGATGAGACGTTGTCGTCAGTAATCACAGTGACCACACCTGATATCGGTAGAGCACGCAGTAGGAGCCAGGCCCTCTTGTCAATGCCTTCAGATTCATCAAGTCCCTTTGTCCTGACTGCATGCCAGGTGGGTACTGTGGGTTTCCTGTTGACCAGTGCATTCTCGCTTCCCTAGTTCAGTCTGTGTTTTTCCTCTTGGAATGTAGGTTCTTTGCCATTTCCTTAAAAACAGATGTTTTGTTTTCCTTCTTTGAGATAAAACTTACTCTTCAGGCCCTGAGTAACTTGGTTTGTTTCGCTAGTTCTGTTGGTGTTTGTGTTTTCAATCCAGCGATGCGTCTGTTAACCATGATGGCTCCTGACGTCGTGTAGAGGAAGCTCATGGGAGGATGCTGCTCCGTAGTAATAGATAAGTTCAACAATTAAATAGATCATTAAAGGGATAGAGGAGGAGATGGTGAATCCACTACTACATAAATAAGTTCATTGTTTTTGGAGTCCTGGTGTGGCGCTGCAGGTTAATGCACTGGATTCCAAGGTTGGTTTGAACCATAAGGTTGGTGGTTCAAGCTTGCCAGCCACTCCTCAGGGTCGTTATGAGTTGGAACCGACTCCATGGCAGTTAACAATAACAATTGTATGTTAGCTAGAAGTTGTCCAGTTGATCCCATTTGACAAATTTCTATACAAATCATTCAGGGACATTAGTTACATTTTCCACAACGTACTAGCATACTCTTGAATTTCATTCTAGTTGCTCTTCTCCCAGTTTTCTAGTTTCCCTGCCTCCTTATCTTCTCATGTTTGCTCTAGAGTCATTTTTGACCCTTTGTTGGTCTCACACAGATGGCTTTATTAATAGCCCACTGTGCTGACAGGTAATTAACCTTTATTTTGTTTGCTCAAAGGTAATTTCAGGGGATAAACTTTACATAGTTTTAAAACTAATTATTTGAAATGACACGTAATCACCAAACCACAAACTTTAATCTGTAAATTGAGTTTTCCTGAAATACACACACACACACACACAGACAATCACATGTATTGTAAAAATTGGTTATATTTTACAGTTTACTTAGATTGTCATTCCTCGGGAAGGAGGACAAAAACCCGTTTGTCATGTCCTCTCCTCCCCCAATCTGTAAGATCTGTAAGTTAAAAATGTTTCATTTCTTAAAAGAAAAAAAAAACAACAAAAAAACACAGCAGGATTCAAAGAATGCTCCTAAACCTCTTATTACATAAACAGTAACCTCTCCTGCTCTCCCTCAGTCTCTATCCACTACTTTTCCCAGACAGTCGAGCTTTACATTCATAGTCATTCCTGAGCAACTTGACTGTTAACATTTTGTCAACTGTATAGGAGTTCAGCTCACTGTTAAAATAAAAGGGTCCCCACAGGAAACCTTCCCTGTGGACACTGAGAAATGGGGCTTAGATATTAAAGCCCACCCCACACAGACCCTACACTAGACATTCTCAAACAAACTAAGGAAAGCTACCGCTTGTTCCCAAAGGGTGGTGTCATATTCAGAAGTTCAGTACGAATAAAAATCACTTCAAGAATGGCTTTGAACTCTAACAGGGGGCTTCCAAAGCCTTGTGGGAAAACTCCATGGCTCATTTAACACTGTCCTTCCACGAACTCGTGGAAGGCTCCTTTATATAGAGAGCTTGTTTGTGAAAATCGTTTTAGACCAGAGCGGGGTTCAGTGTCTGTCATCGATTGTTGGAGTCTTAGGCAGGCACACCACCTGCGCATACGTAGCTCATTTGCCTGTGAGGCTCGTTCAGTCGTCCCTCATATTCTCCACCTGAGTTTTTTATTCTTGAGTAGGTAGGTTGAGCCTGGGTGGTGCAGAGCCTTGAGTGTTGGATTGCTAGCCAAGAGGTGGGTGGGAAAAATGAGGTAATGTACTTCCATAAAGATGCACAACCTTGAGCAGCTGAACTGTGTCCTTCAGGGTCACTGTGAGTCTGAGTGGACCTGATGGCAGTGACTTGACGAACGGTGGACTTTGTATATATATAGGGGGCGGGGGGGAGTGTGTTCTTATGTAGTAAGTATATAGGGTGTTGATGAGGATGTCTTGTGCTTTGTATGTGAACCAACCTTCCGAATTTCATGCACTCCCATATAAAAACGCAGTAGGTATGTGGCAGTGATACGTCGATGCCTTGGTGCCTGATCTCTCTCTGTGCTCCTGGAATGTCTAGGATAGATCTGTAGGGAAATGTGAGGCAGCGTGATGGGAGCCCAGGAGAGCACCTGTGATCTTGATTGACCTTCAGATGTTCAGCTCTGTCTCCATGCCCACTGTAAGCTGGACTCTTCTCCAGTTGCCCACCAGTGGCCCCCAGACCAAACTTAACTCCAAACTTGGCTTTCCTAGCAAGTTTGTCAAGGAGATGATGAGAAAGACCTCTTGCATCTGCCCAGAGGGAACATGTTCCTGCAGGGACCCAGTCCTGAGATTTTTCTCAGGCTTTCAGGACAAAGGAAGGGTTCACTGCCTTTTAACGCTCTTCCAGTGTGCCAAGAACTATGGGGTGCTGGTATCTTCTGAAAAAAAAAGCAGCAGGTGGGTGGGGCTGATGGAGGGGCAGGGAATCTCTCTGGGCATTGTGTGCATATTCTGGGACCCCCAACACCAGCTCAGAGACAGGGGTGGTACATTTCGTCATTTGGTCCACTTCCTGTGGCTTTGGCATCAGGACGGTGCTAGGGGATCCCGTCTAGGTTCTTTCCATTCACATGAGCTGCTTTTAAGTCTTCTGGAAAAATGTTTTTTTTTAAAAAAAAGCCAGGTTACTTGAGAATGAATATGCCTGCGGCCCTGGACCTTATGCTGGTACACTAACCCTAAATTCAAGCTGAATGCCATTGAGATCGTCTCTATCCAAGTCCCACATCACCACATGACTTGCTGCCATGTTGTTGTTGTCCAACTCATAGCAACCCTGTATAGGGTTTCCAAGGAGCGGCTGATGGGTTCGAACCGCTGACCTTGTGGTCCAGCGCATTATCCTGCAATGCCACACCACAACTCCTGTTACCACATAGAGCTTTCAAAACTGCAAACCTGGTCACATAGCTTCAGTGATGGCCCTGTAGCAGCAAGGTTAGACCCAGTTAGGCAGCGTGAGTGAGAGACTCCTCTGTGCCTCCAGGTCCCCCTGCCCCGAGCTCTCTCTACCTCCGTCCACACAGCCTCTCCTAGCCTTCTAACCTCCTACCTAACATCTGAAAGACGGAAGCTCCAGGACTCCCTTCTCCTGATCACCCTGCCTCTGCAGCCCTGCTGAATTGGGAGGTGGTCTTCAGCTGTATTCAGGGCTTCTCTCATCAAGGTCCCTAGCAGGCCAACTCTTACTGGTCTGTGCAAAATCAGGATCTCCCCCACTTTTGACATCTGCCCCTAATTCCTGTGCAGAGCATGTTACACTCTCATGTTTATATGGCCTAGATACCCTGATGGGTAGCTAGATTGGGGGATGAAGTGGCACTAAGCACTTCTAAGAGAAAGGAAATGTAGCTACACTGTTAGTTGTTGGTGTTAAGTGGCATCTAGTCAATTCTGACCCCTAGCGACCCTGTATAGGGTTTCCAATGAGCAGCTGGGTGAGCTTGAACCACCAACCTTACAGTTCAAACAGCTTTGCAGTCTGGCGCATTAGCCCACAGCACCACACCAGGACTCCTGTTACTAGGTCAGGTTATTCTCATACGTGGCTGAGCTCTTAAGAGACTAGAAATTTGAAAAACAACGAAACATAGTCAAACTTTTCAACACCAAAGACAAGGAAAGAATCCCAAGAGCATCTCGGGAAAAACAAAGGAGAACTAAAAAGCCGGAGCTCTGATTTCTCAGCAGAAACCATGCAAGAAATAAGGCAATGAAATGCCATTTATAAAACTGTGAAAGAAAAAAATTACCCACCAAGAATCATGGGATTATGGTGGCTCCATATGATAAACACAAGGTCCATGGTTCAAGTCCACCATCTGCTCTGTGGGAGAAAGATGAGGCTTTCTGCTCCTGTGAAGATTTAAAGTCTTGGAAACCCAATATAGGATCACTGTGAGTTGGCATTGAATAACAACCGTAAGAAGAATCATATAGCCAGCAAAATCATCCCTCAAATATGGTGATGGTGAAATTAGGTCATTTTCAGATAAACAGAAATTAAAAGAATTTGTGTAAACAAGACCAACCTTAAGAAAATACTAAATGGAGTTCACTGGACAGAGAACCAACCACAGCAGAACACAACCTGCAACCAAAATACACAATAATATCTCTCACAACTCCACCCAGATATCCAAGTATTCAAAGTAAAACAAACCTACAAGACTGAAAACAGTGAACCAGAGATACAGTTGCAACAACAACAAAAATCCATAAAGTAAAAAGAAGGAATAATGTAGTTACAGAACCTCCAAATAAAGAGAAAACCAAGTAGATGTTTCAAGAAATAAGTAAAGATAAAGCTAAAACTCTAACCCTTAAAAGCAGACCAGCCCTTACCCTTAACACTAACCCTAGTCTTAGCCATAAATTTATAAAACACTAAAACTTCATTCCTTCAGTAAAACCTGTCATCCTTCTGACACTCCATCTGTGTGCCAAGTCAAGACTCCTGTCCCTGTAGGATCCACATTCTGCTTACATTCTGACAAGGCAGGTGGAGGGGCAGTGGTAAGCCTACCAGTAAGTAATCACATCGACTGTACAGACAGGTACCTGGGCTGGAGCAGACTTGCTGGAGGGCAAACTAGCCGGAGAAGGTGTGTGGGGGAGTTGCTATAACTACAGATGGTTGAGGGAAGAAGGAAACCCTGGAGGGCTTGAATAGTGGGGTAGCATGGTCAGCCTTGGATTTTAAAAGGGACTCGTGCTATTTTGACATAGGCTGTGAGGGACAGGGGTAGAAGTAGGGACCAATGAGATGACCATTGCAGCAACCTAGGTAAGAGATGATGGTGGCGGAAGTAAAGGTGGTAGCAGTGGAGATGGGGAGACACAGGTAGGCCCTAGGAAGATTTTGAAGGCAACATTTGGATCTGGTATACGTGAGGTTGCTAGAATTGGGGGGGCCAGCTCCACAGCATCGCCACTCATGATGTGTTTTGCAGGTAGAGACAGCAGATAGTGATGATAGGTTTAAGGTAGATGTGAGAATAAGCGAGAAGAAAGGATCGTTCCAAGGTCTGGGGCAGCAACTGGTAGGGTGTCCTTGGGAGCCATCTGCCTGTGGATGGTGTTTGAAATGCAGGGATGGTCCGTTGAGAAATGCATGTAGGTAAAGACTGGGAGACTCCGAGTCGAACCTCGGAGCACTGGATCACATGAAGAAAGTAGACACAGGAGACTGATGGAACAGCTAGGAGGTGGACAAGCCAAGAGACGAGGCGAGTCGTCCTGAAGACCCCTTGGAAACGGCGAGTCAGACTCTCTCCCAGGAACAAGGTCTGTCCGCAGCTTCTGATCAAAGGCTACCCCATGAGAATCATTCCGCTGAGCAGAGTAAAGAGATACTACAGGAGCCGTGGTGGTACGGTGCTCAACTGTTAGAGGTTCAAACCCATCAATGACTCCTCCAGAGAACCACCTGCCGATCCGTTCCCGAGAAGGTGGTGGTCTTCCAGTCAAGTCTGACTCATAGTGAGTGATACCCTATAAGACTGAATAGAACTGCCCATTGGGTTTGCTAGGCTGTAATCTTTATGGGAGGAGTCCTGGGGTGGGGCTGTGGGTTAATGCGTCAGACTGCAGAGTTGTTTGAACTGCAAGGCGGTAGTTCAAGCTCACCAGCTGCTCCTTGGAAACCCTGTACAGGGTCACTATGGGTCGGAAACATTTCCTCAGCATTTATTGACAACGGCAGCAATATTTATGGAGAAGAAAGACATCTTGCTTGGTAAAGTAGGGATCAGCCAAAGAGAGGAACATGGATTAACATGGATTAACTCTGTCACATAATGTTGCTGGGAGTCAGAACTGACTCAATGGCACCAACAGGAGAGAATCAGAAGGGAGGAGTTGGAGACAGCCAGGTGTCTGAAGAAAGGGGGTTTTATCAATCCTGGAGGCTATCGAGGGACTGAAGTAGAAGGGCTTCCTTTCACCTTTTTATGGGTACGGTGTTTTGTTGTTGTTGTTTTTAATTCACAAAATCAAGTTTATTTTTATGACCTTTTTTTTACATTTTTATTGTGAACTGAGTGATAGTTTATATGGGAGAACATCGGTTTTATACTCATTGTTTCATTACAATGATTACAATCTCCTCTGTGCATCATCATTCAATAGTATTTGCTTCCATTCCCTGTTTTGTTTTGTCTTGTTTGGGGGGCAGTGGATGTACACAGAAATACTCAGGAATATATAATCATTTAAACAACCTAAGGGCACATTCTGCAAGCCTGCCTCCTGGCGCCAGCACTCAGTCCCTCTCTTTCCTTGAATCTAGAGTCCTCAGCTGCTCCCTCTCTCCATGTCCCCATCTCTGCCTCCATCTCCGGTGTTGCTGATTCTCTGAATAGGGTCCCGCATTCTACTTGTGCTTTTCTCCCTTGTTGGTCCTAGGGTCCTCTGTTCCTGGACTGTAAGATTAACTACTCCCCTGTTTTTGTTACACAACTTCTCCTTTACAGTTGTGACAATTGCAATTAGTCATGATAACAATTATTCACTGTTGAATCATAAGAATCTTATCCCCATCTCTTTTCACCAGACCTGTCTAGACAAGATGAAAACTATTCAGTGGGGACTCTACCTTCCCCCCCCCACTCTTTAACTAAACTCCCTCTTGAAACCTTGTAAGCCAGTCACTTCGTGTCTTTATCACCCCCCATTTTAGGTAGCCAATGTCTAAGTTGCTTCATGGGTACGTTTTTTATTAAGAATTTCACTAGAATTTTCCTTTCCATAAGGAACCCTGGTAGTGCAGTGGTTAAGCATTCCGCTGCTAACCAAAAGGTCATTGGTTCAAATGTACCAGCCGCTCTGCAAGAGAGAGATGTGGCTGTCTGTGACCATAAAGGTTCCAGCCTTGGATACCCTATGGAGCAGTTCTACCCTGTCCTATGTAGGGTCTCTCTGAGTTGGAAATGACCCAACAGCAGTGGGGTTGTTGTTACTGTTTTTGTTATTACTTTACATAACCAAGGAGGCTTCAAAAAGTTTGTGGAAAAATTCCATTATCTTTTTATTCCATTTTCTCGTGAACTTTTTGAAGCCTTTTCTTGTATGATGGGGAAAATCGAGACCAGATGACAGTTTCCTTTCTCTTTTAAATTTTATTTTATTTTATTTTTCACTTAGGGTAGAGAAATAAACCTCCAAACCAGAGTCAAGGGTTCAAGCTAAGACTTCAGTTGCTCATTCACTTCCTCATTGGTTTGTCGGGTTCATCTTACCCCTCCCCCCCAACCACCTGTCTCTCCTGATGGCCCTTTTCCACTTATAAATTGGAATTTCGTTCCCCACCCATGACACAATTATTTCCATACATTTGGCCCAGTTTCCTGACTCAGTGCTGGGGAAATTTTTTCAAAGCAGTTATTGTCCTCTTCAGTTTTATTTAGAGATAGTTTTTCTCTTGCCAATTCTTTTTGAAAAGTAAGAGAGATCCTGGAATGGAAAGAAAGAATGTTTCCCTGAGTGTGAATTGCTAAGATTCCATTCTAATCATGAAATATTGTCAGGTTTGTTCTTGTGAGCTAGGCCTTCTGTTCAGGGGGTTTCAGGAGGGTTAGTATTAGGGCCATCGGCCATATTTGTACGATGAGGGACGATTACCTCTTCCTCAGCTACCTGTCCCTCTTGAAGATGCATCTCAGTCGTTGAAGACTCTAGTCCAGCGCCCTGCATGGACCCTCCTCCCATACTCCGTAATACTGGTTTCCCCCGAATCACTCTGGTGCCCTTTGTCTGAATCCCTTATTGTGTGGCTGTGTTGCTGTCTTTGGTGGTATGTCATGTAGTCGGTTCTTAGTCATAGTGATCCTATATAGGGTTTCCCGAGCTGTCTATCTTTAAGGGAGCAGAAAGCCTCATCTTTCTTCCATGGAGGATTCGAATTCCTAATTCCTAACCTGCTGTGCCACCAGGGCTCTGCGTGTGTCTGCACCGGCTGGTTCAAAGCTCAGGCTTAGCAGACTGGTAGAAAGGCATTTGGGACCCAGCCTTCCTACTCACCCAGCTTTGTGGTTTAAGGAAAGTGCCTTTATCTTTGTGCGCCTCCGCTTTCTCACCTGTTTAATGGGTTCCTCCTTGAAAAAAGTGATCATGATTGTAGGGAGAGTGAACGTAACATTATTTATCAAAAGACTAGAAATGGAAACCTGAAGCCTCTACAAGGTAAACACACACATGTCTTCTCTGGAGTCCTGGTATGGAGCTATTGGTAGGTAATCACTGGACTGCTGACCACATGATCGGTGAGTCAAACTCACCAGTCGCTCCTCAGAAGCCCTATGCAGGGTCGCTATGAGTCGGTACCAACTCGACGGCACTTAACCACAACAACTACGTTAAAATAAGGAAGTCTTGGCGGTGCCGTGGTTAAAGTCCTTGGCTGTAAATGAAGCATTTGGCAGTTTGAACCCACCAGCTGCTTAGTGGAAGATACTTTTGTCTGCCTACTTCTGTAAAGGAGCTCTGGTAGCAGAGTGGTTACGAGTCAGGCTGCTTACTTCAAAGTCAGCAGTTCAAAACTACCAGCAGTTCCGTGGGAGAAAGATGAGACTTTCTGCTTCCGTAAAGATGTACAACCTCAGAAACGCTAGGCAGGGTCACTATGCGTCAGAACTGACTCCATGGCACAAAATCACAACCACCAACCACTTCTGTAAAGATCTGCCTTGGCAATCCTTGTTCAGTGCCTCTGAGATGGTTCCAACTCATAGCGATCCTGTGTAGGATTTTCTAGGCTGGAAATCTTTGCAGGAGTTGAAAGCCTCAGTTTTCTTCTGCAGAGTAATTGGTAGGTTTGAACCACCAACCTTGTGTTTCACAGGGCAGTGCTTATCATATGGAGCCACCACACTCTCTAGATGGCAGTGGTAGTGGTGTTGATGTGCCGTGGAGTCGGTTCTGACTCATAGTGACCCTGCACAGGGTTTCCAAGGCTGTAAATCTTTACAGGAGCAGAAAGCCTCATCTTTCTCTTGCAGAGCCACTGGTAGGTTTGAACTGCTGACTTTGCATTTAGCAGCCCGACTTGTAATCCAATACACTACTAGGGTTCAGATGATGCAGATTCATTCTAGAAAGTTCCAGTAGACAAGACAAAGTGCCCTTTGTGGAAACAACCTACTTACTGTTATTCCAGAATTCAGGGTCCCCAAAGACCACCAAGGAGCCAACACCGATGCAAGTGCACAAGGGTTGTTTATTCAAGCTCGAGCCTGGGCCTTCTCCATATCCGGCCCTGAGCTCTTTGTTAGCGGAGTTTTTATAGAGTTTTCAAACAAGCTTAGATTTTTCAGCTTTACAATATTTGGATTGGTTGACATTTGGCAAAGTATGAGATGTTACAGTTTAATTGGTCAGTACTGGTGGTCTTTTGTTCTTAGGCTAGGATAAGGAAAACATCTGGCATCTGGCCTTGGGTTGTCTTGTCTATTACTTATCTAGTTCTCGCTGTTGCTAGGGGTGAAAGGATATTCTAAGACAGCATGAGCTGATTTAGCACGTTCCTGGAACAGGAGGATGTGTTCAGGCTAATGTACATAATGGAGTCTTTTTCTTGGTCCTACACTTACATTCCCGTTTATGTGGTCACACAGGCCTCTTCTGGGGTTAAATCCCCTTGCATCATTTTTATACAAAAATAACGTCATACTGTATGTATGTATGAGGGGGCCCCATTATCTTTCTATTCCATTTTTCCATGATAATCTCTTTAAGCCCCCTCATATGTCCAGCTTCATTGCTCATTAGAATTAAGTACTGTTGAGTTGGTTCTGACTCATAGCAACCCTGTATAGGACTTCCAAAGAGCAGTTGGTGGGTTTGAACTGCCAACCTTGTGGTTAACTTTTTTTTCATACAACGTACAGTGAATGTCTGTAAACCTCTGCATCCTTGTCAACAGCAGCGTCGTTTTTCATTCTCTGGGTGTACTATGTTCTAGTTAGGCAATTGCTCTTGGCTCTTCTGGGTGTGCACAATTTTTTTTTTCTCAATTACAAACAGTGCTTTGATGTATATCTGAGCAAAGTTTTGAAACTCAAAGACCACAAAGACTTCTCTTGGACTTAGCAATATAAAATGGCTGAAATATTCATTTCAGTTCAATTTCATTCCCTCATTTTTAAAATATCCCTTTAGGAGCCAATTTTTTTGTTTGTTTCTTTTTTCATCCAGCTTAACTCTGGTTGGTTGTTTGGTTCTTGTTTTATTGTGGTAAACGTATCGTTGACAAAACGTTTGACATTCCCACTGTCTAATGTACAGCTCTGTGACATTCACTGTGTTTATCTGTCTCCCACCACTAAACTCTTCCTGAATGCAAATCAGTTCATTAAATGGCTTAGTCATTCCCTTTTTAAAACAACAACAAGTCTGTATGGTGATTTGATTAAGTTTATAGATCATGTTGGGTTTCTTTTCAACAACTCGCATTTGGGTTTGTGACATTGATTGCAGTCCGTACAAGGGAACAGGATTCTTCCCATGTCCTGCCTGTGTTTCCTGTTTCTACTTGTTCTTTCCTGCACCCTCCTGCCTCCTGAGCTTTGTCCCTAGGCCAGTGCTGCCCGTTTGGTCTCGTATGGTGGATTGTTCTAAGGACTGTGGACCTCCCTCGTTGGTGTGATCGGTCACCTTATAGGCCTGTCTAGTGTTTGATGTACAGTTAAGTGAGTTTAGTTCCAGGTGTGAAGGGTGTGTAAGGGCCACAGTCGTGGGGATTCCACCAGTGTCTGTCAGACCGGTAAGCCTGGTCTTTTTTTTTTTTTTAATGATTTTTTTTTGTTGTTGTTTCACATTTTTCTCAGACTAATTCAGGACGTTGTATTGCGATCCCTTTCAGAGCTATCAGAAGCAGTAGCCGGGCACCATCTAGACCTTCTGGTCTCAGGGTTCAAATGGTCCTTTAGTCCTTTGTTTGCTAGAGTCTTAGTTGTAGATTTTCCTCACTCTTCTTTCCTCTGGACAGGGCAAGACCAATAGTTACACCTTAGGTGGTCACTCACAGTCCTTTAAGTCCTTTACTACCAAAGTAGGCTGTAGAGACTTGCCTTTGTGGACTGTGTTAATGCTTCCTTTTTACGATGGATCCCTGAGTCCCTACTTACTGTGTAACTGGCACTGTGCTGGGCACTACGGTGACAGAGGAATGAGGGTGACACCAGTATAGAACAAAAGCTACAATGCCTCATGCCTCTTCATCACAAGGTGTCATAGAGCTGTCCGAGGTGCTGGAAGACCATACAACATTCTTTACAGAGTAAACAACCCCTTTAAACCCACTCCAAACCCACCACCACCAAGTCAATTCCAACTCATAACCACCCTTAGGACAGAGTAGAATTGCCCCCTTAGGGTCTCCAAGACTGTAAATCTTTAGGGGAGCAGACAGCCTCGTCTTTCTCACCTGGAGCTGCTGGTGGGTGGGAACTGCTGACCCTGTGGTTAGTATAGCAGCCCAATGCTTAACCCACTGAACCACCAGTGCTCTTCAGATAACCTTAGCAGGTTGTTTACGTGAATAGATGTACACCAAGGTGTCATTGGGTATGGAGTTTCATAGGACCCATGCGAAAAACAGTATAATTTTAGGAATTTCAAGTAAATAGGAGTTCATTTAAGACATGAAGAATTTCTCCATGACCTAAGACTTCTTTGATAGTGCAGTTGGTTGTTCCTTTTTAGGAAATTATCAGTGTGTGCGATCCCGAAAGGTGTAGCCTCTGTTATTTGAAATGGACATGGCTTAATAAAGTATACTCATAACTACTTCCTTCCTCCCTCAGTGACTTCCCCTCCTCCTCCCTGCCATGAATCTAATGGCTTAGAATTTATGATCGCAGATTCACCAAGAGGTGAAAAGGGAGACAAAGAATCTGGAGCCCTTGTTCTGTTCCCAAGCGTTGGTCTGCCTGCTTTCTTTTGTGGTTGTTGTTAAGTGCCCTCAAGTTGGTTGTGACTCAGAGTGAACCTGTATAGGGTTTCCCAGGAGCAGTTGGTGTGTTTGAACCACTGACCTTGCAGTTAGCAGTCCAGTGCTGATCCTACAACGCCACACCAGAACTCATGGTATTGTTGTTACTGTTACATACCGTCGAGTCCGTTCTGACTCATAGCGACCCTGTATGGGGGTTTCCAAGGAATGACTGGTCAGTTTAAATTACTACCCTTATGGTTCAGACCACCCTTGCAGTCCAGGGTTGCTATGAGTCGGAACCGACTCAACAGCACTTAACAACCCACCACCATTGTAGAAGTAGAAGGCCACAGTTATTTTTCCCACAGAGTGACTGTTAGGTTCTAACCACCAGCCTTTCAGTCAGCAGACAAGTGTTAAACCACTGCGCCACCAGGGGAAACCTGGTGTTCTGCTGCAACCAGGACATGAACCCAAAACACCAGCTCCACCAAGTGGGCTCCAACGCCTGGGGACATATGTGCCAAGTTTACAGACGTAGGTTGCCAGGCCTTTCTTCTGAGGTGCCTCTGGGTGAACTCAAACCACCGACTTTCCGAGGAACAACTGAGCATGTTAGCTGTTTGCTTCATCCAGGGCCTCTGGAGCTGGGACACAGCTCTGTATATTCTGATAAGGGACTCCGAATCAGGCTGTCAAGGGGGAAAATAAACAGCCTGGGCAGGAGAGCACTCAGAATTCCAGGGGGACTTAGTGTGTTACCATGAGGGAAAGGGCACATTTTTTCCACTGGGGTCGCTAATAATCGCATTAATGCCAGACCCTGAGTGTCTTTCCATTGGACTGACGTTAAGAATTAGAGGCTAATCCTGTTCCTTGACTCTGTGGGAACAGTCAGTACATTTGGTCCTGAGACAGAGCCCAGCGGTAGGTTTTGCGGCAATCTGCCAGGTGTGTGTGATCTGAAATCTATCCTAAAGCTGAAGATTTGGGCCCCCACCACTTTCAAAGCCATAGTAATTGAAATAGTTTGATAATAAGCTTAAGTTACCCTTGTGAATTTTTGTTACATTTGTTTGTTTTTTCATCATAAAAATAGAGCTAACAAGACATTTAACAATTCAACATTTTCATGTATAAGACACAGTGAGATCAGTTTTGTGTCATGCGAGTCCGCCAGCTGGGCGAAGTCCCATCCAACAAATAAATGAACATCTAGGATTGTTTTTTCACTTAATCTTAACTTTAATGCGTAGATTGCATTGTTTTAGATATAACTAGCAGGGTTGGTGTTGTAGGATAAGCACTGGACTGCTAACTACAAGGTTGACGGTTCAGACTTTACCAACCGCTCCTCAGAAATCCTACAAAGAGTCACTCTTGAGTTGGAACCAACTCAGCAGCTCTTAACAACAGCAGTGGCGGCAAGGTTTGAGGCAAAGGACATTGGGCCCCAAGAGAAGCTCATCTCAGGTGGAAGTCTGCCCTAGCGACATCTCTGTGAAGGGGCTTCGTACTGTGCTTTATGACAACAGTTGCTGATGCTGTGTGCTGTCGAAATGGTTCCAATCATAGCAACCCCGTGTAGGGTTTCAAGGCTGTAAGTGTTTACAGGAACAGAAAGCCTCATCTTTCCCCCAGGAATAATTGTTGTTGTTGTTAAGTGCCATCAAGTCAGTTCTGACACATAGCAACTCTGTATAGGGTTTCTGAGGAGCAGCTGGTAGGTTTGAACTGCCGGTCCAGCGCATTACCCTGCAGCACCATACTGAGTTTGAACAGCTGACCCTGCAGTAAGCAGCCCAACTCACAACCCTCTACACCACCAGGGCTCCTTGTGACTGCACTTGTTGTTGTTAAGTGCCATTGAGTCAGTTCCAGCTCTTAGCAACCTGGTACAGGGTTTCTAAGGAGCAGCTAGTGGGTTTGAACTGCCGACCTTGTGGTTCACAGTCCAGTGCTGATCCTACAGCGCCACACCAGGAGTCTCTCCCTTACTGATAGGATTAGGTTCCAAAGACTAGGCCGTGATGGGAAAATTGGTGTTATGTTACAGGAGAGCTAGTTATTTATTGTGGTCCTTCTAGCCGGATTGCTCCATCTTGTGATATATTGTGAATCCTCCATACTTGTGTTTGGCCTCCTAGTGTGGTACTGCAGGATCAACACTGGACTGCGAACCACAAAGTCAGCAGTTCAAACCCACCAGCTGCTCTTCAGAAACCCTATACAGGGTCGCTATGAGTCAATGTCACTTCAGACATACCAACATGCCAGTGATCATGGACCCGCTATGAAATGAGTTGCCAAGGAGCAAGGATTAAGGTGGGACTCAGGAGTAAAGGTTAAAGTGGATCTAAGTATTAAGGATGCCCCACCCTACCACTGGGTGTGACTCAAAGAAAATAAACAGAACCCCTCATTTCCCTTGGGGGCATGGTCTGACTTCAGTTTATAGGATTGCTTTGGGAAAGACTGCTCTCTTGCCTTGGTCTTGTATCTGGCTCATGACTCCTGGCCTCTTCGGCCCATCACCTGACCTGACTCACTACCTCCCATGGCCTTGTGCATCAACAGCCTGCCATCTGACCTGCCAACTTGGCTTCCTCAGCTCCTGAGACAAGATAGGTGAGAAGATTTCTCCAGACTGATATCTGAACTACAGATTTGGGACTTGCCAGCCTCCACAATTTCGTGAGCCATTTCTTTTGACAATTGTGAGTTTGTGAGATGTTGCCGTATGTTGTAGAACCCTGGGACTTGAGGGCAGGGAGGAGTGGTGATGGATGTCAAAGATTATGGAGGGGAATAACAGGTTGGAAAAGAGGAACGCTTGGGACATCTTTAACCTCCAACTCATAGGCCCCAGCCTTGTGTTGACTTTTTATAAAACAAAGTCTTCATGCATATGCTGTGGGATAATGCACTGAAAAGTCTGTTTGAACTGCAGGATTGGCGGTTCAAACTCACCAGCCAGTCCTTGGAAACCCTATACAGGGTCGCTGTGAGTCAGAACTGACTTGACGGCACTTAACAATAACAACGACATGCAAAAGTGGCAGATGCCCACATCAGATCACAAACTGGAGGATGACATCATTTCCTAAATTCCAGATGACATCATTACACAGCTGCCAAGTGACATCATTGCATGGCTCAGACATGTGGATGGGTAATGTTAACTTTCACAGCCAGTGTTAACTCTTGACTCACACCTTGGCATTCCTTTGCTCTCAGATGTGTGTCTTAGTGTGCAAAACAGTTGAATAGCAGATTCTTTTTATCATTGTTATGACATTGGATTACGAGGTAGCGGTAAGTGACCAGTCGGCTGAATGCTGTGTTGAATGCTGATGGACTGGGGGGCGCAGGTTTGCCCCAGGGTGTGGCAACCTCTTGTGGGGTTCTGGAAAGAGCGAGGAGTTAGAGGGCAAAGCCAGTGTGTGGGCCTCACAGAAGAGCGGTTAGCAGAAGACAAGCTCACCGGCCTGAGGTTGCCGGTTGTGTTTATTTTCTTTGACATTTTTGGTGTTTACCCAACATGTCTGAAATGAATATGTTACGTTTAAAATCAGAATTTTTAAAAAATACCTAAGACAAGAGTCCATTTAAAGGAACTGAGAGGAACTTGTGGCTGGAAATTCACCTGGTGGGATTTGGGATGCTGAGTTCATCACTGGCCCAGTGCTTACTCATGTTTCCTGACTCACTGCGGACTCCGGACATGTGGTCAGGAGGGACCAGTCCCTGGAGAAGTGGAGGGTCGGTCAGCGAAACAGAGGGAGACCCTAATGAGATGGATTGGTACAACAGCAGTCAAGGGCCCAAACCTAGCAAAGATTGTGAGCATGGCGTAGGGCCGGGCAGTGAGTGTTCCGTTGTGCAAAGGGTTGCTATGAGTCAGAGCTGACTCGATAACACGAACAACAACAACAGCAACATGTGAACTCCATGTTACAAAAAAGGAAGGAAGAACGCATTGGTAAGCACCCACTTAATGTCTAAGTACTGAAAGTAAGACATCATTTCTGTTCTCTAAGGAGTTAATTAAGAAGAGGGTTTTTGGGTTAAAAGGAGTCATCTCCGAAGCAGGAATGGACCATTCTAGAACCATCAAGAAGGAAGAGCATGAGTGGAGCGTGAGATCCCTACCTAGAAAATCTGTGGACGTGGTAGAGCGAGGGGCAGAGCAAGGCGTGCCTGCAGTACGGCCGACAGGAGGCATCCTGAGTCATTTCAATCCTGAATTGTACCCTGTTCGCTCTCCTAATGGTGGTGGTTATGTGCCGTGGAGTCGGTTCCGACTCATAGCGACCCTGTACAGGGTTTCCGAGGCTGTAAATCTTTACGGGAGCAGAAAGCCTCCTCTTTCTCCTGCAGAACAGCTGGTAGTTTCCAACTGCTGACCTTGCGGCTCGCAGCCCGATTTGTAACCACTACGCTACCAGAGCTCCTTATAAACCCCATAATTATAGGGGCTGGGGGGAAGATGGGCACACACACTCCTGCACCAGTACCAACTGCTGTCCAGTCGATGCCACCTCGGAGAAGAGGCATAGCGTTTTCACCAGGCCTTTCCTCTGAGGCAGCTCTAAGTAGGTTTGAACCACCAACCTTTTTGGCTAGTTGCTGAGGGCTAAACTGTTTGTGTTGTGTCTCCCAGGGACTCCCACTGTTATGGTGAGCCCTCAAGTCACTTCCAAGTCACAGTGACCCCGTAGGAGAGAGCAGAACTACTCATAGGGTTTTCTGGACTGTAATCTTTTTATGGAGTCCTGGTGTGGCACTGTAGGTTAATGCGCTGGACTGCGAGGTTGGTGTGAATCACAAGGTCGGCAGTTCAAGCTCACCAGAGCTGTTAAGATGGATTAGGCAAAGTTGACTGATGGGCAGAAAAGAAGCAGTTGAGGATGGATGACTTGAACTGGAAGTCCAAATCAGGGTTCCAGCCTTGTCCATTCTATGAGCCTCTCACCTAGTGTCTGCTGTCTGCCGGGTCCTCGGCTTCCCTCTTCCCCACTGTGTTTGTCCTGCTCTTGTTATAACTCAGCAGTTATTAGGTTTAGGACCCAGCCTACATTGGGGTGACTTCGTTAATAGGAGAAAAGAGGAACTGTATTTCCAAGCAGGTGTCACTTCCACAGGTACATGGGTCAAGCAAGAATTCAGCTCATGTTTTCGGGGTCCACAACAAAAAGCAAAGATACCATTTTGAGAACTCAGATATCATGGTATTTTCAGTCACCTCATATGCAGGTGAAAGCTGGACAATGAATAAGGAAGACCTGAGCAGGACTGAGGCATTTGAATTATGGTGTTGGCAAAGAATACTGCATATACTATGGATTGCCATACTTTGGGGCATTATCAGGAGGGACCAGTCCCTGAAGAAGGACATCATGCTTGGTAAAGTTGCTAAGTACCGTGGAGTCGGTTCTGACTCATAGCGACCCTGCACAGGGTTTCCGAGGCTGTAAATCTTTACGGGAACAGAACGCCGCATCTGTCTCTCACGGAACCGCTGGTAGTTTCAAACTGCTGACCTTGAGGTTGGCAGCCCGACTCATAACCACTACGCTACCAGAGGTTCAGCAAAAAAGAAAAAGACCCCAATGAGATGGAGTGACACCGCGGCAGCATCAGTGGGCTCAGAGAACAATTGTGAGGGAGACACAGGACCAGGCGGGGTCTCATTCTATTGTTACTATGACGTCATTATGAGTCAGAATTGAGTGGATGGCACTTAACAACAATGAACTGCCAGAAGAATGACCAAATCTTTCTTGGAGCAAGTACAGCCAGAGGGACCAGTCCTTGGAGAAGGCATCTTGCTTGGTAAAGTGGAAGGTCAATGAAAAAGAGGATCTTCAACAAGGTGAATTGGCACCGTGGCAGCAGCAGTGGGCTCAAACTAACAACAATGTGAGGATGGGGCAGGACTGGGCAGGGTTTCCTTCTGTTATGCATGAGGTGGCTGTGATTTGGAAACCGCTCGAGGACAGCTAACAACATCATCTTGGGACATCCCTGACTTGATCTGACTCAACAGACCTAGGATAACACAGCTCTACCAGCTCGATTCCTGAGCCTTTGAGAAAGTAATTATCCTGGTGTTATTTATTGGTGCAGTGGTGAGGCTTTTTCTTTTCTTTGGGCCTTTGAAACCCCTTTTATGCTTGTTCACAATGAGTATCTATAGCCCTGCAGTATAAAAAGGCTTTTACAAATTTTGTGGTCCATGTTTTAGTTCCCTGATGCAACAGTGGGCTCAAGTGTAATGAGGATTGTGAGAATGACGCAGGCGCAGGCCTGGGCTGTACGCATTAGGGTTGCTAAGAGTTGAACTTACTCCATAGCACGTGTTTCTCTAACCCGTATACCACGGGCTGGTGGCTATAAAGAACAGTTTATTGTCTCAAGGTCTGTGGTCTAAGCCTAAATCTAAGTCAGGGTCCTTCCAGCCTCGGGAAGTCCTTTGGCTTGCAGCCAATCCTCACTGGCATCTGACCTTGCCAGGTGTGTTTACATCTGTGTCTGTCCTGCTCATTTCCTAACTCAGACATGAGTAGGTTTGAGCTCCACCCTACATTGATGGGCCTCTGTCAATAGAACAAGAAACCCCTGTTTCCATCCATAGAGTCAGATCCACAGGCCTAGGGGTTAGGAATCCCGCTCACATATCGTGGAAGACACAATTCAGTCCTTCACAGTTTTACAAACTGGTTTGTCTTCCTCAGCCTCTTCCTTTAAGGCCTCCTCCAGCAATGAATATTCCTCTTCCGGCCCAACCACCACCCCTGTGTTCCTCTGGTGGTGGTGGTTATGTGCTGTGGAGTTGGTTCCGACTCATAGTGAGGGAGGGTACAGGGTTTCCGAGGCTGTAAATCTTCACACGAGCAGAAAGCCTCATCTTTCTCCCGTGGAACAGCTGGTAGTTTCAAACTGCTGACCTTGAGGTTCCTGTAGATTCTTGTAAACACAGAGCTCCGCACACCAAGGCTCAGAGGATCTCCTGGGAGAACCCCCCGCCTCCCCACCGTCTTATATTTTGGGAGAGCTGTTGCTTTGGTTTTCTCAATAGAAGACGAAGTAGGCACAGAATGCATTGCAGACAGCTGCTTGAGCAAAGCAAACAGATTTTGCGTATTTATTCCTGAGTTGGCACATTTTCCTACCAGCTGAAAACGGCTTCCTTTGTGTGCACGTTACGAAAATAACTGTAATAATCCACTCTTCCTGAGGTGTATGCTATTAGGAAAAAGAGAGAGAGAAACCGCTACAAAATTGAATGTAGACACAAAGTGCAGCCCAGTAAATGAAAATGAATACTTCTGCAACATAGCAAAACCATCATGTTGTGGTGACATTGTCCCGAGTTCAATTGCTGCCCAGTCACCACCAGTCTGTCTGGGAAGGCGTGTGTGTTGCTCTGACACTGAACCAGTGGAGCATCTAGACTCAGAACAACTGTGAAGAAAGGCTTGGCTATCTAGTTCCAAAAGATCCAGCTAGTAGAAACCAGAGCTTTGGACCACTTCAAAATGGGTCCCGCTGTGACCACCAGAAGCAAGAGCAACCTAGGAGTTGCATAGCAACCTAATCTCTTGACCCAGGTTAGATACAGGAAGCAGTACCCCATTCAAAGATGGCAGCCAGCCAAGCATACATTCAAAGCTGTGATGTCAGCTGCCATCTTTGAATTGGGCACTAGGTCCTGTTTCCTGCCTGGGTTAAGGGATTTGGTTGCTGTCTCTAACACAGACACTGCCTTCTATCCATTGGCCCTTTTGAAGCCCCGAAAAACCCTATGGATCACAATCTCCCACTCCACACCTCACCATGGGGGTGGTACAGGATCAGGCAGCATTTTGTTCCATTGTACACTGGGTCATCATGCGTTGGGGTCAACTCAGCAGCATCCAAAATCAACCAGAACCACCGAGAGTAAACTTGTAGATAGAACAGGGCAACAAAGGAGTCTCAGCAGGATAGAGAGGAAACTCCCAGCTGTGTGAATGTCTTAATGATTACCTCTGATGGAAAGGGCCTGGTGGCAGAGTGGGTTAAGGGTTGGGCTGCTAGCTGCCTGGTCAATGGACGGTTCAAGCCACTAGCTGCTCCAAAGGAGAAAAATGGGGCCTTCTGCCCCTGTGCAGATTTATAGCCTGGGAACTCTATGGGGCAGTTCTGCTCTGTCCTATAGGGTTGCTATGAGGTGGAACTGACTTCATGACACTGGGTCTCAGTTTGGGGGGTTATCACACAGGTGTCTGGGAAGAGCTTAAGCAAGTAACAATGCAAGTAAAAACGGTATGGATTTTCCCCCCATATGCCAAATAGGCTGCTCCCGTAAAGATTTCCAGCCTCGGAAACCCTGTACAGGGTCACTATGAGTCAGAACCGACTCCATGGCACATAGCATAACATGCCAAATAGGAAGCCCAGGTATCATAGCTGTATGAAGGGGACTTCAAAAAGGTGGGGAAATCCCATTATCTTTCTATTTCCTTTTTCCATGAACTTTCTGAAGCCCTTGCATTGTGTGTATTTTCTTTCGCAAGTTTTGTCTCCCCCTTTCCTGCCCTCAGCTCAATATGACCACACACACACACAATCTTTGTGTCTTTGCCCATTGAAAGTAAAATTTGGGCCAGGAGAAGACGGGGCATTCAGCATGCCCTCGGGGTGAAAGGATGAGTTCTGGGGGTCCACAGGCAACACTTCCCACACGATGGTTTTCTCGGGCTTTCTCTTATCTGATGTTTGCAGAGAAGGCTCAGTTTGAAAGGCATGTAAATTCTTTTTAGCCCATACTCCTTTGCTGGGAAAAGGAACGACAAAGGGGTCCGTTTATTCCAAGGCTATTTATTGCTGCCATTTATAGCTGTTTTGTTTGTTCACGTTGTGAGAGTCCTTCTGAGCGTCCATGGGTGTGTTTTATAGGAGAATATAAGAACCCTGCAATTTGTTCTGATTGGTCTTCATCTGAATTCATAGTGAGCAGGTGCCATCGTTTGGAATTGGCTTTGACTGTGGCTCAGCTATGCCAACGTTAGTTCTGTGAACTGAAACCCAACCTAAGTGATTTTTATCAGTAATAACAACAGAACTTTACATTTTCCTTCTTCTTCCTTATTGGGCCAGAAGACGGGGCAGTCACGATGTTCACAGCGTCTGTGCATATGAATGGTTGCCGTACCTTGGGTCTGGACATATCTGTGGATCAGTGGTCTTCTTGGCACCCATATTTTTGCATGCAGGATTTCCATATTTCTTTGAGTCTGCAAATGTACAAAAGAAAATCATTCTGAGCATGTGGTTTCTTATCATCACAGAAATCTTTCCTGATCTGAAAAACGGAGGTGTTTCCACTCTGGGATGGTTATCCATCTGGAATATTTCGGTTGCTCACATGAATATTTAAGTTTTGGAAATGAACCCATCACCATTTGAAACATTTAACTCTCTGTTGTTTTGTTGATGCTGATGGTGGTGTTTGCTGCTAAACCACATTAGAAGACTAGGTGGCAGGTGGAAGAGTTCAAACCCAGTCCTGGTATGCAGGGGATCACTAGAAACCAACTCAGTAGCTGCTTACAAAAGGGTAACACCAAATAATCAACCTACGAGTTCCTGTTCACTGAAGACATGATTTGCGGTGAGCTGGTACCTCTGGAACGGTTCCGTGGGAGGGAGCCCAGGAGCACTAGCTCCTGGAGTGAGTTCTGGTCACGCAGAACAGACATGGACCAGGCCCGGCCACATAGGGGTTAATAACAGCGGTGGGCTTCAGCTCCCATGAGGCTTTGCTGCTTCTCTGCCCTGGTGTTTAATGAAGCATCTGTTTTTATGGGAAGACCAGCAAGGACATGTGGCTGGGTTCCCCAACCTCTTGGCTCCACAGGTTGACCTAGTTAGTTGGATAATTACATGGTTAGCCAGATCCCCGTTTGCTTGGCCTCACATTAGGAGAAGCTCATCTGTGGGAAACAGCAGCTTGCCCAGCTGTCGCTGGGGAGGCTGAGGTTGAAGACGTTTCTGTAGGTCCAGGGGTGTCATATGCGGGAGCTTCAAAAGTTCACGGAAAATGCTCTTCTTTTTCATTCCATTTTCCCATGAGTTTTCTGAAGCCCCCTCTTAACATCTGAAACTCACATCTGTGACTCTGTGGTTTTCGCAAGCTCTGCTCTCGCCTTGTCAACCCCAACCTGCCCTCCAGGTTGATAGTTAATGAGGTAGAACATGTTATACAAGAAATCATTATGTAAATTAATATTGCTGGCAAACCTTTTGGATGTGTTTACAAATTTTAAAGTGCTGCGCAGTGTCGGTTAGACAGTCCTTTAATCCCTCAAACAGCTAAGAGAGGAGAGTGTGGTATGAATAGTGGGCAGAGCGCTTGGAGTTGAAGCCCCAGCCAGCCGCACTTCTGTTGGTTTGACCAGGAGAATTACCCTGAACTGGGGCCTCATGCTGGCCTCTCTTCTCCTCATCCCTCCACATCAAAGGGGCTACAGTAGACCCTGGCTACTTTGTAATGTGGAGTCCTGGTGTGGCGCTGTGGGATAAGCACTGGACTGCTAACCTCAAGGTCAGCTGTTCACACTCCTGGGAAAGAGTTTCTCTGAATCAGAAATGATTCCAGGGAGGGTGCTTAGCAACCACAGCAAGTTTATAATGCAAATAAATGCTTTGTAAATTCCCAAGCCTGGAAAACCTGTTTAAAATGCATATTCACAGGCCACCGCCACTGGGAAGCAGAGGTTCAGTTATTCTGTGTGTGGCCCAAGAACCTGAATTTCCACCGGGCCCCCCTAGGTGTTTCTGTGGCAATGGTGTTGGCTGTCTTCAAGTCAGATCAGACCCTCGTGATCCAGAATTGTTATTGGGTGGCGTAGCTGTTACGAATCGGGCTGCGAACTGCAAAGTCAGCAGTTCAAAACTACCAGCTGTTCCGCGGGAGAAAGATGAGGCTTTCTGCTCCTGTAAAGATTTATAGCCTCGGAAACCCTGTACAGGGTCGCTATGAGTTGGAACTGACTCCACAGCACTTAACAACAACAACAATTTTCAAAAGCATATAGCCAGGACTTTCTTCGTAGTCCACCTTTGTCTGGAAGCACTGCTGATAACGTGGTTCAATAGAATCACATAAGCTTCCACTGACAAAGTGCATTGACTGGGCTTGAACCCGAGTCTCCTGTATGGAAGGCAAGAATTCTACCTCTGGGCCTCCAGTGTTCCCCTCCTGTTGGTATGTTGTTGTTGTTACGTGCAGTCCAGTCATGTTGTTAAGTGCTGTCGTCAGTGCTGATGCATGTTAAGTGCCTGCCGTGGAGTCGGTTCCGACTCACAGCGTTGTTGTTGTTGTTAAGTGCCTGCCGTGGAGTCGGTTCCGACTCACAGCGACCCTGTACAGGGTTTCCGAGGCTATAAATCTTTACGGGAGCAGAAAGCCTCATCTTTCTCCCGTGGAATAGCTGTTAGTTTCGAACTGCTGACCTTGCGGTTCACAGCCTGATTCATAACCATTACGCTACCAGTGCTGATGCATAGCAGCCCTGTAAAGGGTTTCCAAGGAAAGGCTGGTGAGTTTGAACTGCTGACCTTGTGGTCTAGTACTTTAACCCACACCAGGACTCCATCTAGTCATAGCATCCCAGTATAGGGCCTACATGGAGAGCAGTTGTTAGGCTTGAACTGCTGGCTTTGAGGTTAGCAATCTCTTGTTTATCCTATAGTGCTACACCTTTGGTACAAAGAGCAACACCAGGCTCAGATACAGGTGGTGGGTGGACCAGAGGTTCAGTCACTGAGTCAAGGATTGATTTCTACTAATAAGCCTAAGAGAGCCCACCTCAGCAAAAGGGAAAATGACTATATTTCATTTAAGAACCCTGGTGGCACAGAAGTTAAGCACCCGACCTCTAAATGAGAGGTTGGCAGTTTGAATCCACCCAGTGGCTCTATGGGAGCAAAGACCAGCCCATCTGCTCCTGTGAAGATGGCAGCCTAGGGACTCCTATGGGGCTGTTCTGTGGAGTGACTTAGACAACAATCAACCACAAGTGTCAAAACAGCAAGAGGAGAATGTGAGAACACAGTCCCGTGTGTGTCAGCATGTTGGACATACTAGCTTTTCAATAAACAGCTGTGTCTTGTGATTGGAACCCACAGGCCACGCCATGGGAGAGAAACATGTCTGTCTGCTCCTGTAAGGATTCGCAGCCTCAGAAACACTCTGAAGGCGGAGGGTTTGGTTTGATTAGGTTCCTTCCTTCAAATTGAGTGGAGGCATAAAAATGTAGCAAGTCACAGAATTGTGTCAATTACGTATCCCTTCAGGTAACAACAAGAACCAGGAATGGCAACAGGCAATATGATACACACAGAAAAAGTCATTGCCTGTTACAGAGGTGGAGGATTCAAAACGTTTGTGGAAAATTCTATGATCTTTTCATCCCCTTTTTCCATGGACTTTTTGAAGCCCCCTTGGTTAAAGTTTGTTGAACTGGTGTCTCTGTTTACTGTCAGCCAGGATTTAACAAAATCATTTCTAACCAGGAGCATGGTGTCAGGTTACAGACAAACACGCCTCTGACCCAGACCCTGGGCCTGAGCTTCTGTCCTTACTTGGCCAAGGGAGTTTCTGCATTCCAGGCGCTGCTGCCGGGGAGCTGGACGCCTGCAGACTCCACTGTCCGGCTCTAATCAAAAGTTTGGGAGTGAGAAAGATATCTGTGGAGGGCTGCCTACAGATGATGCAGTCCGCTCATTCCTGACTACATAACAGAGATGTTATTCATACTTTCAGTCAGGCTGCCAGTTTACTGGGCAGGATTCCTGAAAAAAGACACAGCCGGTCTCACAGAGGAGCCCTTGGGTGGTGACATACACGGTTAATGGTCTGGGCTGGTAAACAAAAGGTGTGAGGTTCGAGTCCTCCCAGAGGTACCTTAGAAAAAAGGCCTGGTGATCTGTGTCTGAAATATCAGTCCCTCAAAACCCAGGGGAGCTGCACTGTTGTAATCTGACACACACGGGGTTGCGGGAAGTCAGAATCAATTTAGCAGCACCTGGTCTGGCTTGTATCTTTGTGGAATTGTTGAGATTCATGCATAAAGAGAAAACTGAAAGGTTTCCAGACAGAGGATGTCGTGGCTTACAGAGAAATGACCAACACCAGACTACAGGCAGATCTCACCTTGTTGTGCTCTGCATTACCGACACCGCGTTTCTTACGAAGGGAAGCTTGTGCCAGACCTGTGTTGAGTAAATGTGTGTGTGCCATTTATCCACTAGCAGATGTTCTTTTTCATCATCCTACTGTTCACATAATAGTTCAAGATCACTTTTCTAGGCACTGTTGTTGTTGTTAAGTGCCATCGAGTCGGTTCCGACCCATAGCTACCCCGTACAGGGTTTCCGAGAGTGTAAATCTTTACGGGAGCAGAAAGCCTCATCTTTCTCCCATGGAGCAGCTGGTAATTTCGAACTGCTGACTTTGAGGTTCGCAGCCCAATTTGTAACCACTATGCTACCAGAGCTCCTTTTTCTAGGCACTGGACAACCAGCAAATTCGTGCCACTGGTTTGTGAGCTTTGCTTTGTTGCATGCTCTGGAACCAAGCCCTGGGCCTCTCCTGCGGTGCCAGCTGTCACCTCTATGGCTGTTGGGCTGGCTGCTTCAGTCTTCCTACAGAAAGGAATGTGGCATTACTCCTTGAAATAGTTCATGTGCTTATCATGTGGCCCACCAACCCTACTTCTAAAATTCCTCCCCATAGAAAGAAAAGTGCTAGAACATTAAAGATGTTTTTAAGAAACTTGTTTCATACCGTGCTTTGGTTACAGTAACCAAACCTGAATTGTTAATGCCCAGGAGGGACTGAAAGATGCATACCTCTGTGTAGACTGTTAGCCTGTCCATTTCAAATGAGGTAGAAATGAAGATTTGAAAGGATCTCTAACACACCCTGTTAAGAGCTAGTGGCAAAAATGTATGTGTGTTTAAGTGATTATAGAGAAGAAATGTAAAAGAATATATATACAACAAAACGTCAGGGGAGAGATCAGAGTGTAGGACATCTTCATTTAAAAAATTATTTTGGTAGGGGAACTATACACAGTCAAAGATACACCATTTCAACAATTTTGCAGGTAAACTTCAGTGACATTGATGTGACATATTTCAAGTGAGGCAAATTCTCACTTTCCTTTTCCAAATGATTCTCTTCCACCACTGCCTCCAAGCTTCCATGTTTACTTTGTTATCTATGTGTTTTCAGACTGGGTCACAATGAGCAGGCTTCTCTTCTGTTAACAACACTTTTATAGCAAAAGAGGTCTAGTGAACTGTTCCTTGAAGTATGCTATATAACCAAATAAGATTTATCTTTGAGGTAATATTGAAGCATCGTCCACATTTCTCTTGGGGTCTCCCTTCCTCCACATTGTCAGTCCCAGGGATTTTTGAACAACTGGTTTGCTTTAATCTTACGGACATTGGGTGTCTGGTCTTTACTGTCTTTACTGTGGCCACTAGGATGCTCAGTATCAGCTGTCAAGTTTATACGACAACTGTGCAAGGTCACAGAGCTGATGTTGTTTGTACAGCGCCTCCTGCTGATGACAACGTATTTACCATTTTTCTTTTTCCCTCGCATATTCCTTCTTGATTTGAACTTGATACGTTGTGTGTATCTCCATATTGGTATTATTATTGTGCATAATCAATTCACTTCTGACTCATAGTGACACTGTATAAGGTTTCTGAGGGTTTGAACCTCCAACCATGCCAATAGCAGTTCTGTGCTTATCCTACAGCGCCATACCAGGACCCACTGCTGATCTTTTTTATGGGGAGAGGGGATTGCAAAGGCACATGAATAAATAATGATGAGTGATTTCTATTTGACAGGAACTTAGGAAGGAAAAGGATCTCAGCGATGAATACATTACTCATCACTACCAGCTACAGATGACTTGCCAACTTGTTTACTAAGGTAAGGAAGTCACTTACATTGTTGCTGATGTTGTGTTGTTAGGTGTCATTGAGTCAAAATGAAGCACTGCTGGTGCCACTCCATCCTCACAATTGTTACTAGGTTTGAGACCACTGTATCAATCTAACTCACTGACCGTCTGCTTTACCAAGCATGGTGTCCTTCTCCGGGGATGAGTCTCTCCTGACAACATGTCCACAGTATAAGAGAAGACGTTTTGCCATCCTCTCTGCTAAGGAGAACTCTGGTTGTACTTCTGTCAAACAGATTTCTTCCTCCTTCTAGAAGTCCGTGGTAGGTTTCAGTATTCTTTGCCAACACCCTGATTCAAAGGTATCAGTTTTCTCTGGTCTTCTTTATTCATTGTCCAGTTTTCCCATGCATATGAGGTGATTGAAAATACCCTGACTTGGGTCAGGCGCTCCTTAGTCCTCAAAGTGACATTTTTCCATTTTATCACTTTAAAGATGTATTTTGCAACAGATTTGCCCAGTGAAATACGCTGTTTGATTTCTTGACTATGATTCCGTAGGCAGTGATTATAGACCCAAGTAAAACGAAATGATAGATAACTTCAGTCTCTTCTCCATGGATCATGATGTTGCTTATTGTCCCAGTGGTGACTTGTAGATAATCTATATTTTAATTGTTTTCCTGACTCCCTACAAAGCTCTTACTAAACTTCTCCTATGTCTACTTATGAATATTCCAGAAGACAAGCCCTCGGTCAGGGCCTCTAACATTGACATTAAAACCAAATGGATAAGCAAATTAGAAACAGGAAATTGTGTGAGTAACTCTTGACCTGCCCAAGGGGCAGAACTTCATAGGTGTTAGCTCTGTGTCCTAACATTCTTCGCATGGTGTCAGTATATTTCTGATTTGTAAATATATTAAAGCTCACTGCAGGGGACTTGAAGACTATAGCAAGGAATGAAAATGAAGACCCAAAGCTCTCAGACTCCCACTGTCTGTAGATAACACTGTGAATTTCTTCTGTGGTCCTGTTGTGTGTCAAGACAGATGTGGATTCTCAGGTTTTATAAAACAATGTCTGTCCTCCACCCATAGTTACAAAGGACACATCTTCACAGGCGACGGAACAGAAAAGTTGAAGCTCGAACAGTATTCATTGCTGTTTACAGCAAGTCCCCAAACATCTCATCTGCTTTTTTACAAAGAACTCCAATCCAAGTCGATTCCAACCCACAGCGGCCCTATGGCAGAGTAGAACTGCCCCATAGAGTTCCCAAGGCTGTAATTTTTATGGGTGCATACTCCCTCATATCAAGATTGACAT
>NW_006408574.1:4892008-4893315 GCF_000296735.1 Chrysochloris asiatica | reverse complement strand
CTCCTACTTTGGACATATTGTCTGGAGGAAACAATCGTTGGAGAAGGATGTCATGCTGGGTAGGGTGGAGGGTCAGAGAAAAGAGGAAGACCCCCAATGAGATGGATCAGCCAGGTGGCATCATTGATGGACTCAGGTGTGGCAGCGGTAGTGAGGTCGGCCCAGGATCGGACATTGTTTCGTTCTGCGGTGCATGGGGTCACTATGAGTTGGTTCCGACTCGATGGCACCTGACAACAACAACAACAACAACAACAACTCCCTCATCTTTCTGCAGAGCAGCTGGTAGCAGACTTTGGGTTAGTGCACACTGCTTAACCCACTGTGCCACCAGGGCTCCACTGCCATGGTTGTTGTTGCTGTGAAGTACCTTCGAGTCAGTTCTGACTCAGTGACCTGTATAGGGTTTCCAAGGAGCGGCTGGTGAGTTCAAACCACCAACCTTACGTTTCAAACCGATCTTGTTGTCTAGTGCTTATCCTATAGTGTCAGTTTGTTGTTGTTGTTGTTGTTGTGAAGTGCCATCAAGTCATTTCCAACTCATGTTGTTGTTTTTAAGTGCCGTTGTGTCGGTTCTGACCTATCATGACCCTATATAGGGTTTCTGAGGAGCAGCTGGTGGGTTTGAACGGCCAACCTTGTGGTTCGCAGGCCAGTGCTGATCCTACAGTGCCACACCAGGATCCAGTTTAGATATCCAAAAAACCAAACCAAAACCCATTACCGTCCAGTTGATTTGGACTCACAGAGACTCTACAGGACAGAACTGACCCATAGCATTGCCAAGACTGTCATCTTGATAGAAGAAGACGGCCGTGTCTTTCTCCTGTGGAGCAGCTGGTGGATTCGAACCGCTGACCTTCCACTTAGCAGCTGAGCACTTAACCAGGTAGAAGTCGTGAGTCCCAGGCCAGGGGACCTCTGTAAGCATCCCTCGGTAGAAGACGACTCTGAGTCCAGATGATGCTCTACCCCCGTCCTTTCTTTGTCAATATTACCTATTTTGTGTTGTTTACAGGGAATTAAAAAATAACCGAAACAGATGTTCACCCAGCTCCTAAAGTGGGGTCAGCTCATCTCTGTCTTCCAGGTCCACCCAGTAGCCCCCCACTCATGAAGGCTGTTTGGTCAAGCGCCCTTCAGAGCTGCTCTGGACGGTTTTCCGGTTGAAAACTGCAGCATTTTAGAAATGGAATGACTGAAGCGGTGTTCTTTTGGGAGTCATGATTCTGTGAAACAGTCGAAGAAACCTACCCTCTTCATTAGTATCCTCAGTCGTCGTTGTGAAGTGCCATTGAATCAGTTCC
>NW_006408574.1:4885346-4890778 GCF_000296735.1 Chrysochloris asiatica | reverse complement strand
TAAGTTTGAACTTAGAGTAGGGCTGTATTTCTCACAGAGAGTAATACGACTGCCCCTGTAGACCCATCAATAAATACCAGTTATATTGTAATACATTTTAATGATGACATCTTTCAGGCATCAGATATTGTTTCTAATGAATATTAAGAAACATGCTTATGGTATAAAGTAAAAACCTCAGGGTACAAAATTGTATACAACGTAAAATCCCAGATTCGTTTTTTTGTTTTGTTTTGTTTTGTTTTAATAAACACATTGGGAAAAGATCAGAAGATAAAATAGCAAATGTTAAAAAAACATAAAAACCAGCAGCCATCATGCCGTAGCAACCTCATGTGCGTCACCGTAGTACCGGGCTCCATGGAGTTTTTAACAATTAATTTCTTGAAAGTAGTTGCCAGACCTATCTTCCAAGGCGCCGTGGGATTGACTCTTCTTGGAATGCCAGCTTCTTGCTTAGCAGCCAAGAGTGTTAACCATTTACACTAACCCAAAGGCAGCCAAATGCTAACAATCGTTAAAGTAGTTGAATTAAAGGTGAATTTCTTTTTCTTTGTAAGAGCAAATGGTACTTTTAAATTTGTACTGCTTAAAAAGTTAGTAACTATACATTGGATTTAAACAATCAAGGAGTCTTCCTCCTGTTTGTTTAAACTGAAGAGCAGCTGGTAAGTTTGAACTGCTGACCTTGAAGTTCAAACAGCTTTGCAGTCTGGCACATAGTAGAACTAAAATTAATGACATTTAGGTCCCTTCAATGAATTGAGAGCGTGAACAAGAAAACTGTAGATGAAATCAAGGAAAATACAGACAAAACTTTAGAAGAATTCAGGAAACACAACAGGACAAATGAACAAGATAAATGAAAATTTTAAAACCATATGAAAACAAGTAGAAATCTAAAAGATTAGTACTAACTTTGCAGAAATAGATAATACAATGAAAGGGCAAAGAAGTAGAATTGAATCAGTGGAAGGCAGGATTAGTGAGTTTAAAGACAAATTTTTAAATATTTATCCCCTATAGAAATATGTAGTGTATGGTTATGAATTGGGCTGCGAATCTAAAGGTTAGCAGTTTAAAATTACCAGCTGTTCCATGGGAGAAAGATGAGGCTTTCTACTCCTGTAAAGATTTTATAGCCTTGGAAACCCTGTGGGTCACTATAAGTCGGAACCAACTCCACGGCACATCACGACGACAATAAAAATAAATAATCAGGAAAAAAAAAATGAAGAAAACCTAAGAATTGTGTGGGACACCATCAAGAGGAATAATTTACATGTGACCAGAATTCCAGAACAGAAAGAGATTTTAAAACATAAAGAAAGAAAATAGTCAAAGAGTTATTGGTAGAAAAATTCCATAACATCATGAAAGATGAGAAGATATTCATTCAAGAAGCTGAATGAACTCCAAATAGGATAAACTGTAAAAGAAAATCAAGACATCCAACTTTCCAAAACCAGAGAGTATCAGGGAAAGTGAAAAGATACTTACAAAGGAGAATTAATAAAACCAAGTTTGGATTTCTCAGCAGAAATCATGCAGATAAGAAGACAATGGAATGACATGCATAAAACTCTGGAAGAAAAATTTGCCAACCATGGGATTGATTTCAAGATAAAACAAAAATGAAAAAAATTTTTGGAAAACCGAACCAATCTTACAAATATTATTAAAGGGAGTTCTTTGGACTGAGAACTAACAACAGCGGACAGCAACCTGAGATTAATGTAGATGATCATATCATCCAGAAGTCAGCTCAGATATATTGTTGCTGGTCAGTGCTGTTGAGGTAGTTCTGATTCATAGTGACCCTGCATAGGGTTTCCAAAGAGCAGCCGGTGCAATTAGCTGTCCAGTGCCAGGATTCCAAACCACATATACAAGTTGCCACAGTAAAACAAACCTTGTTTTTGTCGTTATGTGCCATGGAGTCGGTTCCGACCCATAGCGACCCTGTACCGGGTTTCCGAGGCTGTAAATCCTTACAGGAGCAGAAAGCCTCATCTTTCTCTTGTGGAACAGCTGGTAGTTTCAAACTGCTGACCTTGCGGTTTGCAGCCCGATTCATAACCACTAAATCTACAAGACTGAAAATACAGGACAGGAGATACAAGTTTGCAACACAACAAAAAACAACCCACAAAGTAAAAGGAAGGGACTAACTTAATCACAGAACATCAAAATGAAATGGAAATCAAGAAAAAATATTTTTTTACCCTAAAATTAGACCAAACACTCCTCTTAACCCTAACCTAACCCCAACCCCTACCCCTAACCTTAGTTCTAACCCTAACCCTACAGTACATAAAACCCTGGGTCTAGCATAGACCCAGTCGTATTGTTAAGTACCATCGAGTCATTTCCAGCTCATATCAATCCTGTGTAGGGTTTCTGAGGAGGGGAAATTTGAACCACTGACCTTGCATTTCAAACCGACTTTGCAGTCCAGTGCTTATCCTACAGTGCCACACCAGGCCTCCAGATCCAGCCATAGTCCTAACGAGATAACAGACAAAACAAAACAAAAAAGCCAAATCCACTCCTGTTGAATCAAGTCAACTCCATAGCGACCCTGTAGGACAAAGTAGATTGCTCCAGAGGGTTTCTGAGGCTATAAATCTTTATGGGAGCAGACTGCTTCAACTTTGTCCTTTAGAGTGGCTGGTGGGTTTGAACTGCCAACCCTTAACTCACACGGAGATTTTGTTTTGTTGTTGTTAGGTATTGTCAAGTCAATTCCGACTCAGAGGGATTCTGCAAAGGATTTCTGAGGAGCAGCTAGTAGCTTTGAACTAACTGATTGTCTACAGAAATGACTGCAGTCTTTCTCATTAAGAACATCCTAAGTCATTGACTCGGCCTGTTTCCCACCAAGTACCTTCAGTCACCATCTGTCAAGTCCCTCATAACCATGCTCCCCATCCCCCACTGTCAGGAGAACTGTGCCCCTCGGGGTTCTCACTGGCTGGTTTTCAGAAGTGAACCTCCAGGCCTTTTTTCAGAGGGACCTCTGGATAGATGCAAACTGTTGACCTTTCATTAGCAGCCAAGAGCATTAGGTATTTGCACTGCCTGGAGAATCTGAACTGAGAGCAAAAACATCTTTTTCCAGACCTTAGCTATGTTGTTGTTGTTAAGTACCGTGGAGTGGGTTCCAGGTTTCCGAGGCTATAAATCTTTAGGGGAGCAGAAAACCTCATCTTTCTCCCATGGTACAGCTGGTAGTTTCGAACTGCTGACCTTGAGGTTCACAGCCCGATTCATAACCACTATGCTACCATAAAGGAGATAAAGAAGTAGAGTTCAGAGAGAGCCTTTTTGTTGGGGATGCCAGAGTATTTGCCAAAGGGCATGTAAATAGAGTGGCCATTTGATGAGGAGCAATGCCTGGAGTCCTGGTATCGTGCTATAGGATAAGCTCCGTACTGTTAACTGTGAGATTGGCAGTTCAAACCCACCAGCTGCTCCTGGAATGCCTTATTAAGGGTCGCTATGAGTCGGAACCGTCTTGATGGCACTTAACAACAGCAACAATGCCTTGAACAGGGAAGCAAGGGTGGTATCATCCACCCAATATAAGTAAGCTGTCTATGGGGTGCATGGTGGCTCCCTAGGAGACGCACTGGACTGCAAGCCGCAAGGTTGGCAGTTCAAGTCCACCAGCCACTTCACAGGAGAAAGATGAGGCTTTCTGCTCCCACGAAGATTTTTTTAAATGTTTCAGAAACTATGCAGGGTGTCTATGGAATTGTGAACTTGTTATTTTTGTGCAAATGTTTTCCAGCTTGCTGCTTGTCATTCAATTTATGTTTGGCCAACAGTGGTAGAGTTCTGTCCTTCCACGAGGGAGACCTGAGCTGGATTCCTGGTCCGTGTGCCTCAGACACAGCCACCGTGCGCCTGTCAGTGGAGGCTTGTGTGCTGCTGAACAGGTTTCAGGGGGAAGTTTCCCATCTAAGAGTAGGAAGAAAGGCCTGGCAATGTCCTTGCTCAGATCAGCTGGTAACAGCCCTGTGGGTATGAATTCTGATCCACAAGGGATCGTGGTGATGGTACGGGGGAAGGCAGCATTTCATTCCAGAGTGTCAGGGGCAGTTCGAGGACAGCTGATCACAAATAGGTTTGGTGAGGCTGGCTGACCACAGCCAGTTCTGTGATTCTTTGGGTGTTTTCTCACATCAAGTTCAGGCACAGTTTGGGTAAACCCAGTGATTAATTTCTCACTCAGAGAAACTCCAGGCAAATTCTTACAAGTTTTCCACATACTACGTTTATCACCTTTGCCTACTACCTAAAGAAACCGGCTTTAATAATTCAGATGAATTAAAAGTCAAATGTGGAAATCTTGCCATTAAAAAGATAGAGGAACGTGTGTTTGGACTTATGATGTCTCCCAGCAGGAAGTTCTATTTTATCTAAAAGCGTGGGAGGAATGCACAAAACTCAACCAAGCACACACAACTGGACAAGCTTTCTAATCATTAGACAAGAAGTGAAGTGTATGCATACTACAGCATGGAAAGTTAGGAGCAGTAAATACACTTAGTACAGACTCATAACCTTAATCCACAAAGATCAATAACTAAGGCACAAAGATGCTAATAGATAAAGGATCAAAAGGAGGTGAGTCCAATATTAAAACAACCATTGAGTGTGCACATGCAATGATTCTATCGAATAGACCGACTCTAGAAGAAGAATCCTGGTGTGGCACTGTGGGTTAATGCACTGGATTGCAATGTTGGTTTAAACTGCAAGATCAGTGGTTCAAGCTTAGCAGCCACTCCTCAAAAAACCCTACCCACGGTCTCTGTGGGTCAGAACCGACTCACCAGCACTTAACAACAACAACAACAACAGTGGTTCAAGCTCACCAGCCACTCCTCGGGAAACCGTATCCGAGTTCGCTATGGGTCCTTAACTCGACGGCACTTAACAACAACAATAGAAGAATTGGTGTGTTTGAATTATGTGTTGGACAAGAATATCCAAAGTACCATGGACCTGCAGGAAGAACAAACAGATCTGTCGTGGGAAACAAGCAGCCAGAATGCTTCGTAGAAACAAGAATGGCGAGACTTCATCTCATGCACTTGGGACAAGTTATCAGGAGGGACCAGTCCCTGGAGGTGGACATCACGCTTGGTAAAGTGGAGGGTCTGCGAGAACGATGACCCTACAGTGAGATGGAGTCACACAGTGACAACAATGAGCTCGGACATAACAGTAGTTGTGAGGCTGGTACAGGGCCAAGCAGTGTTTCCTTGTGTTGTGCACAGGGTCGCTATGAGTCAGAACAGACTCGACAACATGTGACCAGGCACCCTGAGAGCAACAGCAAGTTGTTGTTGTTGTTGTCAGGTGCCATCGAGTCGGAACCGACTCATAGCGACCCCATGCACAGCAGAACAAAACAATGTCCG
>NW_006408574.1:4880358-4884041 GCF_000296735.1 Chrysochloris asiatica | reverse complement strand
GGCAGAGATGAGTGAGTGCCTCTTGTGCCGCCTCACTTTCTTGAAAGATTTCAATTTTGATTCCTAGGAACGTGGTGTCTCCGTAGTTAAGCACTAGGCTGCTCACTGGTAGTACGGCAGTTGGATTCTACCTCGTGTCTTCCACACAAGGTCGGTCTGCAGTCGGCTTCCATTGTGATTGGTGGTGGTGTTAGGTGCCATTGAGTCGATTTTGAGTAGAACTGCCTCATAGGGTTTTCTAGTCTGTAATCTACACGAGCAAATCGCCAGGTTTTCTCCCGAGGAGTCACTGCTGGGCTTGAACCAGCAACGTTTGCTAGGTATCAAACACTGAACCACTGCGCCACGAACACTCCTCCCGTCTTTTTGTTACGAGGTTGCTGTGAGTTGAAAATCAACCACTGGCACCTGACAACAGCAATCCCTCTGAGCTAGCCTCAAGTTGTCTAAAAATATAATAGACGTTAAAGTCAGACAAAGATGTAAGTACAAAGGCAGTCTTGTTGTTAAGGGCCATCAAGTCGGTTCTGGCTCATAGCAACCCTGTTTAGGGTTTCTGAAGCTGTACATCTTGTGGGGATGTACAGAAAGCCTCATCTTTGTCCAGCAAAGCCACCAACCTTGTGGTTTGCAGTCCAATACTAACTCATCCTACAGAGCCACCGTGCTCCCCACAAAATAAATATCACTATACTATTTGCAGAAGGAGCCCTAGTGGCACAGTGGTTAAGTACTCAGCTGCTAACTGCAAGGTCACTGGTTCAAACCCACCAGCCGCTTCGAGGGAAAATGAGAAGGCTATCTACTCCATAAAGATTTTCGGTCTTGAAAACCCAGTATAGGGTCACTAGGAGTCAAAACTGACCCCAAGGTTTATTTTCTATCTGCAGAAGCAAAACCTTGGATCCTCTATTCTCCATCTGCTTACTAACATCATGTCTTACCCTTATGAGTGAAAGCCAGTTATTTTTGCAATTAGATTTTCCTTAATTTGGGGGGAAATGCCTCCTTTACAAGTGTTCAGTACATTAAAATCACAATGTAAGATTGTACTGAACCATAATTATTGTGTGAACTTGCCCAGAACAAAAAGTAAAAATAAATACAACATAATTTCCAGAGGGTCATGGACTTAAGAGTGATATTTTTGGTTCTGCTTCATAGTTTTTGGTACTTTCCAGGTTTTGTTTTTTTTACAGTAAGCATTTATAACCAGAAGGAAAGCTTTAGGAAAAAGAAAAAAAAAAGTGACTTTTGTGGCAGGAAATACATACACATGCCAAGGGTTTTAGATTCACATAGCCTCTTCCTTCAGAGTATCCGGCGTACGTACAGCATGGGACAGAAATGATTTACATGTGAGGATTTATTTTAGAAGGATTTAGGAACACAGCTTTGTCCAGAAATGTCTCCCTTTCTTTGAAACAACCATACTGACAACAACAAAAAACTGCAGTCAACCAAAATAAAGAAGTCTCGGTGGTAACAGTAAGTTATGGATAGTGTATCTCAGAATCGAGTGGGAAATTCTAACAGGTACATTTTCTGTCACAGATGTCATCTGCAGCTGAAAGTGGGGATGCAGTCCCAGGCAAACAAAGCGAAGAAAAAACCTATAAAAAGGTGAGTGGGTGTTTTCGTTCCTCGCGGAAACCGAGAGGTCTGTTTCATGGTTTGGCTTGTTAATATCACCACAAGTCTTTCCTTCCTGCAAAGCAATTTTGTTGAAGTTACTGTCTCAGTTTGTCTCATGATTACTGTAACAAATGAGCACAAAGTTGGTGGTTTCAACCAGACACAGTGATTGTCTCCCAAGGTCAGGGTGTCCACAGTGCCATGTTCCTTCTGTGTGCCCCGGGGGACCATTTCTGGTCTCTTTACTCTCCTTGATACAAGTAAACCAAGTGCCGTCAAGTCGATTCTGACACATGAGAACCCCTTGTGTATCAGATCCAAATTGTGCTCCATTGCGTTTTCCTTTATGTTCTCTGTTGTGATTTGTTGTCTGTTTTGTTCTGTTGTGTATAGGATTGCTATGAGTCAGTACTGACTCAATAGCACCTAACAACAACAACAACTGTGATTTGGGTTAGATTTTATGGAACAAACTGGCTTTCCATTCAACAATTCATGCACATTTTGATTTTGCTCCGTGATAATGGATTGCTACCCCCACGATGTCATCTTCCCACTTCTTCCCCTGTGTTCCCTGTGTTTATGTCCCTGCCAGCCTTCAGAGCTTTATCCTGGGCCAATGCTATCTTTTGGGTCTCAAGTGGTGGATTGAAGGAGTGTGTAACTCCCTGGTAAGCGTAGTGGGTTACGACTTGGGCTGCAAACTGCAATGTCAGCAGTTTGAATCGACCATCCTCTCCGTGAGAGAAAGATGAGGCTTTCTGCTCCTTTGAAGATTAACAGCCTTGGAAACCCTAGAGTTGGAAACAACTCTACGACACTTAGCAACAATAAGACTAATTTTGTGCTTATCTCTTTGTCTGACTTCAGTATATATATTTTTTGACTACTAGGTTACTGAATGACTAGGTTGTAGGTACTGCTATTGTAAGACACTGTCAAGTTTATTTTCAACTCATAACAACCTCATGAGAAAAAAAGACAGGAGGAAGGTTGGGGGTACAGTGTTCAAGCGCTTGGCTGCGCACTTGTGTGCTGATCCCACGGCACCCAACCACCACCGCCACCTCCTTGGTGTGATGGTTTGCCTGTCATTTAGCTGAAAGTTCACTTCCAGACCTCAGGGTGTCTAAGGGCCTCAGTCCCTGGGGTCCCACCATCCTGAGGGTTTTCAGTGGCTGGTTGTTTGGGTAACAGATCGCCAGGCCTTTCTTCTGAGGGCTGAGTGGACTCGAACCTCCAATCTTACCAGTAGCAGCATTTACTTTATACAGGAACTCCCTCATACATACAGGTCCACTTTAAAACAAAGTGGGACCACACAGTGCATGCTGTTAGGAGTTTCTCCAGGTCTCAAGGTGGTTGTCATGGGTGACAAGAACTGGTGTGATTTTGAAGGAGAACCTGCCTCAGCTGACACCCCCACCCTAGAGGAGCGGCGGTGGCTGCAGGTGTGACCCCCTCTTGCCCCTCAGAAAGAGGATGAGGACTTTCCATTTCCTGATCTCCGCCAGCTTCCTCAGGCCCCCTACGTCCCTCCCTCAGAGCCCCCTGCCAGCTTCACAATCAGCGACGACTTGTCAGACCTTTCCTGGGGTGCTTTGAAGGACCCTGTGATTGAGACCCTGGGACAAGCCAGGATAATCCCCTTACTTGGACTTGAGGTACTCTTCATCCAAAAGCAAGTTTCGGAGTCTTTTCTGGTGTCCATTTTGGTCTTGTCTTTCTTTCTTTCCAGTCCTTTTCATGACCTTTTGTTTTCTTCATGTATGATGCCCTTGATGTTGTTGTTGTCGTTGTAAAGTGCTGTTGAGTTGTTCCTACTCACAGTGACCCTGTATAGGGTTTCTGAGGAGCAGCTGGTGGGTTTGAACTGCTGACCTTGTGGTTCAAACTGACCTTTCAATCCATTGTTTATCCTATAGTACCACACCAGGACTCCAATGTCCTTGGTGTCACTTCTTCTGTCCCTTAAGGTGCTCAGCGGGTCAAATCTACCTTTGAGATGGTTTCCCTACGCAAGTGGAATAGAATCAAGGCCATATTTT
>NW_006408574.1:4839525-4879860 GCF_000296735.1 Chrysochloris asiatica | reverse complement strand
GTGAGGTCCATGTGGATAACCACCATTTAAAGGTATCTGCCATGAACAAGTGGTCTTGTAAAATTCTTCCTTACTCTCTCCCACTTCCAACTACTGGTCCTTCCTCTTGGTTTCCAATATCCACAGTCTCCAGTCACCAGTAGTCATCAGTGCATCTTGATTGATCATTTTGATCCATTTTAGACTGCCCACGTTAGTAAAATTTTCTATTTCTTCGTCTTTGGCATTAGTGATTGATGCATAAACTTGACTAATAGTCACTTTAACTGGTCTTCTTTGTGTTGTTATTAAGTGGCATTGAGTCGATTCCTACTCAAAGGTATCCTGTTTGGAGTTTCCAGGAGCGGTTGGTGGTTTTAAACCACTCACCTTGCAGTTACAGTGCTTATCCTGTAGTACCACACTAGGTCTGTAGGTATATAGATATTACCTTATTACAGTATTATATTTCAGGATAAATCTTAAAGTGTTCGTTTTAGCAGTGAATGTAAGACTGTTTCTCTACAATTTGTCATTCCTGTCATCGTAGATCATGATTGGCTGATTTCAAATGGAATCAGTTTGAGTCCATTTGAACTCTCACTTATACCTAGGACCTAAAATATGAACAAGTGACATAAGAGAGCTAAGTAGAAGATTTCAAAGGGTGGCTCGAGAAGACAAAGTATTATAACGAAAAGTGCAAAAGGCCTGTAGTTAGAAAAACAAAAGGAAAATGAGTTTAGCATTACTTGAGCTGAAAGAACTGGAAGAAAAAAAAAACCCTCAAGTCTCAAGTTGCAACACTGAATGATTCTAAGGGCAAGAAATTGAATGACGTAGAGAGAGTATCAGAAACATCAAATGGAATACCTCCGTTTCAGGAGAGATCATATAATCTAGAACTGATGGTTCTTAAGAAGTTCAAGGTGCATGGAAGGCATTAGTGAAAACCAATGTTCTGTGTATAGATGGAATACAAATTGAGATGTTCCCGCAAACAAATGCAGTGTTGGAAACACCGACTTGTCTCCGCCAAGAAATTTGAAGAAAGCTATCTGGCTAACCAACTAGAAGAGATTTAGATATGTGCCTATTCCAAACAAAGGCAACCCAACAGAAATTAGTAAACAGGATCATTAATACCCACACAGTAGAATTTTTGCTGAAGAGAATTGTAGCAATACATCGACAGGGAGCTGATAGAAATTGAATCCGATTCAGAAGAGGACATGGGATAAGGGATATCATTGCTGGTGTCCGATGGGTCGTAGCTGAAAGCAGAGGGTACCAGAAAGATGTTTGTTGTTGTTGTTAAGTGCCATCTAGTCAATCCCGACTCATAGCCACCATGTATAGGATTTCGAGGAGCTGATGGTGAGTTTGAGGTTTTGACCTGTTGTTATTCACAGTCCAGTTTGTATCTTACAGCGCCACACCAGGACTCCCAGAAAGCTGTTTACTTGTGCTTTGTTGACTATGCAAAAGCATTCGATCATAGAAAACTATGGATCACACTGGGAAGACTGGGTGTTCCTGAACACTATGTGCTCATGAGGAACCTGGACATAATACAGCAAGAGACCGCCATCACTGAACTGATCAAGGGGCTACTCAATGTTTTCAAATTAGGAAAAGAGCGTGCCAGGTCTGGATTCTTTAACCATACTTACTCAATCTGTTAGTCATCCAAGAAGTTGGATTCTATAAAGAAGAACATGGTAACAGGACTGGAAGAAGACTCATTAACGGCCTGTGATGTGCAGATGGCGCAGCAATGCTTACTGAAAGCAAAAGAGGGACATGGGGTATGTTCAAGGCCATATTTTAGTTCTTATAGACTTGTTTTCATTTTCTTCAGCATCAGCCTGAAGTTGCATATGAGCAATTGATGGTCTGTTCCACAGTCTGCCCCTGGCCCGGTTTTGACAGATGACATGGAGCTTTCCACAGAAGTAGTTAATTTGATTTCTGTGTATTCCATCTGGTGAGGTATTTTTAGTTCCTCATATGTGTATGAAAGCTGGACAATGAATAAGGAAGACTGGAGAAAACCGATGCATTTGAGTTATGGTGTTGGAGGAGAATATTGAAAGTACCATGGATGGCCAGAAGAACAAACAGATCTGTCTTGGAAGAAGTTCAGCCTGAGTGCTCCTTAGAAGCCAGGATGGTGACACTTCATCTCATATACTTTGGCTTCTTCCTTATTTTTCTCAACTCCATTGTAAATAAAGTGTTTTGGAACATTTTATAATCATTTTCTGAATTCCTTCTCAGGCATTTCCAAGGCCTGCCCTCCTTCCAGAATGGAGTCCAGGTCTACCTCTAGGTCATTTGTCTCAGACATTTTATCTTTTTTCTGGACATGAGCTGATATGGTCATCTGCTTTTTCTTCTTGGACATGTTTAGTGTTTATCTGTGGCCTTAATACTTAATTGAGTATGTGTTTTGGTAATTTTTTATGCTTTCTGATTGCTTCCAGGGAGATGTGATCAGGATGTGGGTTTCCCTTTTCACTCTTCTTATTGCTTAACTCAGAGTAACTTTCACAGGTGTTGTCTGTTTCCCTGGTATATGGCAGCTGGTATTCGTTCTTGCCTGGGTTTTGGTGTTTTATAAAGTGTGATTGTAGCTTGGCTATATGGCAGCAGTTGCTGACTCTTCTTGTGTAATATAGGGAGAGAAAGCATCTCATATGCTTTGGGCATGTTGTCAGGAGGACACGTTGTCCTTAGAGAGGGACATTGTGCTCAGTAACGTAGAGGGCCATTGATAATGAGGAAGATGGTCCAGGAGATGGACAGACAGTGGCTGTAACAATGGACTTGAGTGTGAGGGTGGCTCAGGACGGAGGCAGTGTTTCATTCTGTTGACCATGGATCACTGTAAGGCAGAACCAGCTCATAGTGAACAACAAAAGGAGCTCTGCTGATGCACTGGTTCATTGCTCTGATGCTAACCAAAAGGTTGGTGGTTTGAATCCACCTGTGGCTCCTCTGGAGAAAAACTTGGATATCTGCTCCCATAACGATTGTTGTTAGGTGTGGTCATGTTGGTTCTGACTCATGGTTACTCTGTGCACAACAGAACAAAACACTGCCTGGTCCGATGGTTTTCTCACAGTTTAAAAACTCCCCCTAAGAGGAAACCTGCTGAGGCGGTCCTGCTGTGTCATGTGAGGCCACTGTGAGTGAACCCAACTCCAGGGCAGCTAATAGCAGTAACTCTTACCTTCTGTGACATTTTTAAACATTTTTCTATCTTTTAAGTCGTGGCCTGGCATTGTCAGATAAGCACTGGACTGCTAACTACAAAGTCGACAGTTCAAACCTACCAGTAACTCATTGGAAACCCTACACAGGGGTCACTATGAGTCTGAACCTACTCACTGGCACTTTACAACAACAACAACATCTTTGTATTTAAAACAGGAATTTAAACATCGGACTGTTCATCCCTCCTCCCTGTTGGTAGCATCTTAAAGTTCCTGTCTTGGCCACATTTCCCAAAACCCTTTCCCACAGGCTTCCTAGGGTAGCTTGCAGTATTGCTCTGCCTTTGATGAGTTGTTGGCTCCTAGCAACCGAGCTAATGTGCATAAATAAACATACTGGGGTGAAATTTGTTGCCAAGCACCACCATACCATTATGAATTGACTATATGTTTTCACATCTAAAAGGTTTGCCCTATGGAGGGGATTGTAACCATGGCAATGAAATGATACCCAATAGGATGAATGTAAAACTAATGTTCTCCCATATAAACTATCACATAATTCACAATAAAACATTAAATACATAAATTAAAAGGTTTGCCCTGAGCTCCTCTTTGGGGTAGGAGATTTGACTTTTGAAAGTTTGTTGTATCTAAACTTCCTCTCCTTTTGCCTTTTCCTCTTTACGGATAGCAAACAAGACATGCTATCATAAAGTACCTGAGTCATCTGCTGTCACCGTGTAGTCTGGTCCTGGAATAAAAGTGATGTACTCATAGCTCCTCTTCAGTTTACTCTGCTATCTATATTTTCCCTGTCTGGCTTCTCTCTTTAGTTGAAATGCAAATATAAGTCTCATGTTGTGGTTGTTGTGAAGTACCGTTGAGTCGATTCCAACCCACAGCGACTCTGTATAGCGTTTCAAGAAGCAGCTGGTGAGCTTGAACCGCTGACCTTGCAGTTCAAACGGCTTTGCAGTCTGGCACATTAACCCACAGTGCCACACCAGGATTCCTATCCATGCAAAAAAGCTGCACAACAAATGAGGAAGACTGAAGACTTTGAATGATGGTGTTGATGAAGAAGTTTGGTACATACTGTGGACTGCCGGAAGAATGGACGCATCTGTCATGGAAGAAGTACAGCCAGAATGCTCCATAGACACAAGGATGGCGAGACTTCATCTCTTACACTCTGCACGTGTTGCCAGGAGGGATTGGATCCTGGAGGAGGACATCATGCTTGGGAAAGTACAAGGTCAGTGAAGCAGAGGAAGAGCCGCAAGGAGATGGATTGGCACAGTGGTAACAGCAGTGAGCTCAAATAGCAACCTTTGTGAGGATGACAGAGAACCCAGCTGAGTCACTTTCTGCTTTGTGTAAGGTTGCTATGAGTTGAAACTGACTCAGCACCCAACAACAAAACAGAACTAGAAGTGGAGAGCTTAGCATTCAGTGTGATGGCGGAAGGGTGGGGTGAGAATTCAAAGACTCAGGAGTGTCCGATGGTTGTTGTTGTTAGGTACCGTAGAGTTGGTTTCCATTCATACTGACTCTGGGTATAGACTAACAGGTCGCTTGGTCGTGTGCCACAGTAGCTATGTCTGAACCCATTCCTGCACACACTGTATCAGTCCATTTACTGACAGTCTCCCTCTTTTCACTGACCAACTGTGATGTCCTGCTCCAGAGACTGGTTCCTCCCGATGACATGTCCACATACATGAGCTGTCATCTGGCCATCCTCACTTTGAAGGAGCATTCTGGCTGTACTGTTTCCAACCAAGACTGCTTCTTTCTTGTGGCCGTTTGTGGGATAGTTGATATGTTTCTCTAACATCATTACTGAGATGATAACATTTTCTTCCATCTTGTTTATTCACTGTCCAGCTTCCATGCACATAACAAGCAGTTGAAGAGACCTTGGTTTGGGTCAGATGCACCTTGGTCATCATCTTTGCTTTTAGACACTTCAAGGTCTTTTGTAAGAGATTTCTCCAGTGGGATACATTGTTTGATTTCTCCACAGATATACCCATGGGCATTGATTGTGGATTAATGTAAAATGAAATCCATGACAATTTCAATCTCTTCTCCATATAGCATGATGTTGCTTATTACTCCAGTGGTGAGGATTTCTGTTTCCTTTATGTTGAGGTATAACCCATACAGTAGTCATTGATCTTCATCAGTAAGTGCTTCAAATCCTCTTCCTTTTCTGCAAGCCAGGCTGTGTCCCCCTGCATATTACAGATTGTTCGTGTGTATAATAATGAAATGTGCAAAAGAGCTGGTGGAAAACCACAAGGGAAGACCATGATGGGCACTTCTTAAGCTGAAAGGACTGAAGAAAAAAGTTCAGGCTCCGGAGGTGGCACATCCCACAGCAACCCTGCTGTCCTCTAGTCCATTTTCATTCATGCTGACCCTTTAGAACGGAGTACAATGTATTGCATTGGATGCATCTGCTGCTAAAGATCTGTTTCAAGTGTTAAACGGCAAAGAGGTCATTTTGAAGAGTAACGTCAGCGTGACCCAAGCTGATCTTCAAGGGTCTCCTCCCTAGGGCTCTCAAGGTTGTACGCTTCACTTTTCAGGTGGCCACATCTTTCTCCCTCAGAGCAGTCGATGGGCTTGAACCCTCGAACCTTTGGTTAGTAGCCAAGTGCTTAGGCACCTGGGTTCCTTACCTTCACACTTGTTGTTAGGTACCCTCAAGTCAGTTCCGACTCCTAGTGACCCTGTACACAACAGAACGAAACCGTGCCCAGTCCTATATCATCCTCACAATTGTGACGTTTGAGCCCTTTGCTGCTGCCACTGTGCCAGTCCGTCTCCTTGAGGGTCTTCCTCTATTATGCTGACCGTCCACTTTACCAAGCATGAGGTCCCTCTCCAGGGACTGGTCCTTCCTGACACAGGTCCAAAGTGCAAGCACTTAGGTTCCTGGCACTCAGACCCTCAATGAACATGCTGCTGATGTATAGAACAGGGAAGGAGGTATCTCTTACAGAGAGCGATACAAGCTCAGCTGAACAGCTCCGCTGTGGCTCTCCACTATACAGACAGACCTGGAGAAGGTGTTCACGGCAGAAACAGGGAAGTGAGATTCTAAGAGCCACATTGCAGGTGTCTTCAAGTTGATTCCAATTCATGGTGCCCCGTGTGTGTCAGAGTAGAACTGTGCTCCACAGGGTTCTCAGTGGATGATTTTTCATAAGTAGATCCCACTCATGGTGCCCCGTGTGTGTCAGAGTAGAACTGTGCTCACAGGGTTCTCAGTGGATGAGTTTTCATACGTAGATCCCACTCATGGTGCCCCCGTGTGTGTCAGAGTAGAACTGTGCTCACAGGGTTCTCAGTGAATGATTTCTCATAAGTAGATCCCACTCATGGTTCCCTGTGTGTGTCACAGTAGAACTGTGCTCACAGGGTTCTCAGTGGATGATGTTTCATAAGTAGATCCCACTCATGGTGCCCCGTGTGTGTCAGGGTAGAACTGTGCTCCACAGGGTTCTCAGTTGATGATTTCTCATAAGTAGATCCCACTCATGGTTCCCCCTGTGTGTCAGAGTAGACTGTGCTCACAGGGTTCTCAGTGGTCTATTTTTTCAGGAGGAAATCCCCAGAACTTTCTTCTGAGGGGCCTCTGGGTAGACTCAAACCTCCAATCTTTCGATGAGCCGCGGAGCACATTAACCTTTGGCCTTACCCTTGGACTTCAAGAGGCACTTTTGGCGGCTGTGGATGTTTGTGTTTGGGTCCAGATGCACCTGATCCTAGGTGAAAGAAGTTGGCCCTAGGAAACACACACCACTGAGTGTGAGCTTTGAAAAACTGGGTGGAAGGGAGAGCTGTCTGAAGATAGGAGATGAGCAAATGTTGCCCCTGGCTTCCCAGGTGAGGAGAGGTTTCACTCTGCGAGGTAGAGTGTGAAACCATGTTGTTTGAGTGTAGTTACCAAACTCTTGGTGCCTTTTACAAACCTCCTGAGGTTTGTAAAGATCTACAGTGGGTCCAGTCAGCCCCATTTCCAATTATGAACAAGTCATTAAGTTACTGGGTTGGGTGAATGCTCAAGTTGAGTGAATCTTGAATGAAAGGAACCTGTAAGAGTTTGGGGTCTGTCCTTTCAGTCACGGGGAAGGAGCTTCAATGAGATACGATTAGTGTGTTGGCAGCAGATGGGACTAATAACAATCCCCAAGAATGGGAATAATGTTCCCTATCTGCTCCGTGTCTACAGCACGATGCCTGAGTTGGCTCATTTTTTACCCATGACCTTCATCGCATCACAAGAGGTGTGCTTTGCCAACGCACACATAACAGCACTGAGGGTGTTCTACTAGCTCACTAGATGGGTATAACCCAACCACCAGGGTCCTGTTAGCTGTTGTCTCTCCTACAGATGCCTGACGTCGTTGCTTTCCCAGACTTGAGGACCTGCTCAAGGGGTGGTGGTGGTTGGTTGGTTATGTGCCGTGGAGTTGGTTCTGACTCATAGCGACCCTGTATAGGGTTTCCGAGGCTGTAAATCTTTATGGGAGCAGAACGCCTCATCTTTCTCCCGTGGAACTGCTGGTAGTTTCGAACTGCTGACCCTGAGGTTAGCAGCCCGATTCGTAACCACTACACTCGGAAACCCTGTACAGGGTCGCTATGGGTCGGAACCGACTCGATGGCACTTAACAACAACAACAACAACACTACCAGAGCTCTGGTGCTCAAGGGGTAGTCACCTGTCAAATAGGGAGCCAGGCCATGGGCCCAGGTTCCACATCCCCTTGAAGGGAGGATACCAAACAAGTGTCTAATGAACACTCAAGGAACATGTCTTCTACATGGGGAGGTAAGACCGGAAATCCATTCTAGAACCCAGCCGTGTTGTTAGTTGCCATGGAACGGGCTCCTGACTGATGGTGGACATCTGTGTCAGAAAGTGTGGCCTGGCCCCGCACCATCTTAATGGTCATTAATGAGCCTGTGGTGTGGCCAGTGCCTCCAACCATCTCATGAATGGTTACCCTCATTCTTGTTGAGCCTCTGCTCCCAGAGCCCTGGTAGCACAGTGGGGTAAACATTGGACTGCTAACTGAAAGGTTGATGGTTAGAACTCATCAGCCACTCTTCAGGAGAAAGATGAAGCAGTCTGTTTTTTGTAAAGACTGACCGCCTCAGAACCCATTCTCGGGGGCGCCTTCCTGCTCTGTCCCACAGAGCCACGATGACTAGGAATCGGCTTGACAGCGGTGGGCTTAGTTCAGGTTTCCTACTTTACGCAATATGATGTCCTTTCAAACCATTAGTCTTTCCTGATACTGTGTCCAAAGTAAGCGAGCCAAGTCTCATCATCCACATTTCCAAGGAACATTCAGGTGATATTTCTTCCAGGATGACCTCAGTCCCTCTCCGGCTAGGCTTGGTTTCTTTGTCTATAGCAGTGTGTTCACAGAGGAGGAACCACCAGGCCCGGGCTCTCCACATCGAGCTCCTGATTTAGCGGGCTTCCTGGGACAACTGCCTGCGACACTCAACATCCTAAGTTGTTATGTCATCCACGTGCCTTCAGGGAAGGCTCCGACCTCATGGGACAACTTCAGACTCGCTGTGTTTCTGTTATCTGCACGTGATTATTTAGGCAGGCTGTTTTTGTTCTTCTAACAGATTGTCTCCATAATCCCATGCCATTTTTGGGCGTGCCCCGGGAGAATAGCCAAAATCAGTTGGCGAAGTTAATGTCTCCAGCTAGTGGCTAAAGTAATAGTTTCTGATTTTAGCTGCTTAAAACACACACACACATACATACACGCGCAGCCCATTAAGACAAGCCTTAATGGCTGTCGGGATGTGGTCACGGAGTGTAATACTTCCTTCCTCAGTTAATTTATTGTGAGTCTTCCATAAGAGTTGTAAATGCAGAAGTCTGCCGGGGCCAGGCAGGGAATGAGGAAATGAAGCGTTCATGGAACTCTGATCAACAGAAGAATGCACACCTTTAAACGGGACCATGGTGACTCAATGCACGAGTTCCCATCTTCCACACAGGAGACCTAGGTTCAGTCCCCAACCAGTGCACCTCATGTATCCATATGGTTGGCCCATTGCTAGGTTATGCAGCAGGTTTCAGTTGAGCTTCCAGCATGAGGTGACTAGGAAGAAATGCCTGGCCATCTCCCTTCCCTTCAGATCACCATGGTGGATGCTGTTGTTCATGAGGCAGCTGTGAGTCAGGGAGTTGATGTGTCTGCAGCTGAGAGCTACATTACGGAGTGGCAGGTGGCTCTCAGCTCTGGCTAACAGAGCTGCACATGAATGCTAGCTCGTGGGTGCAGGTAAAGATGAGTCTTGGAAACAGACCAAGGATTAGATTTAAAAACCAAAATACAAACACACTTTCTGAACAATAAAAAAATTAAAATGACCCTCAGATTTCACTCACTGCTGGTAGAGAAGGTGAAACAGAAAAGAGGGAAATAATACACAAGAAATGCCCAGAGATCCGCTCCCTGCCTCCGTGACCTTACAAGTCATTGAGGAGAGAAGCTGTAGGCACAGGTTAGAAAGGAAGTCACAACCCGGATCAGTACCGAGGAAAAGCCAAGACCTGCGGCTTTACCTTTCATACTGCAGTGTGTCCTGAGCAGCCTTGACCCCCTCACAGTCTCCCGAGAAAAAGCCCTGCCTTAGAGCTTGATGGCCGAGGCTCAAGACCAGGATTTAGGCATTTCTACATCTGGTTGGGCCTCTAAGCTATGGTTCCTGCCGTCGGCGTATGGCACTACTTTTGTTTCCACATTGAAAGGTTTCCTGCAAGCAAGCATCGACTTACCTCCCTGTGCACCTCGCCAGGACAGTCTGACCTGGCCGCCAGCCGCCTTGTCCCCAGACACTGTAAAATGAGGCATCTTAGTCCTGTATCTTTTGTTTTCACCCAGTTCTCAATACATCTGCATGAAGATGGCCTACAGAATTGGTCTCGATTACCAGGGGCGTCTGCAGAGTCAAACTGAACTTAACGTCTCCTGGGGGTGCAGATCAAGCTGAAGATGGAGGGTTCTTTGGAAGAAAAGTCTTAGCAATCTGTTTCTGTAAACATCAAAAAAACCCTCCGGAGCAGGTCTTCGACTGGGTTCTCCAAGTGAAGCACAGCCAGAGAAGCTTGTGTAAGCATGGGGGACTCCTGTTGTGGTGCTGCAGGATAAACACTGGGCTGCTTGCCACAGAATCGGTGGTTCAAACCCACCAGCTGCACCCCAAAAACCCTATATGGGGTCGCTATGAGTTAGAACCTGCTCAACGGAATTTAACAATCACAATGATTTATATGGCTACAGAGAGAGAGATTAAGAGCAATTTGTTTCAAGGAAATAGCTCACATGGATGTAAAGGCGGCCATACCCTAAGTCTGTGGGTCAGATGGCAGAGTGGAGGCTTCACATAGCTGCAGGGGCTGATGAACCCAAGAACGACAGGTCAGGTGGCAGACAGTTGGCTTAAGTTACAAGAACAGGAGGTCAGATGAGGATGAGCTGGTTGCAGGATCTAGAGCAAGCAAAAAAAGCCAGCAAGCTTTGTCAGACTGTTTGTATATATTGGATGCAGGGAACGCCCCTCAGAATGCACCAACTGATCACATCAGAACGTGTTTTGGGGATGATGACATCGTATCACAAAAATAGAGCATAGCAGCATCGTTACATGACCACCAAATGACATCATTCCATAACTGCCAGCCCACTGAGAATGATGGCTGAGCCTCATCGGCACCATTACAGAGCTGTTTTAATGTACACGGGACCCCACAAGTCAGAATCGACATCTTCCCAGCGCAGAGAAGCTGAGTTGGCTCTTACTGTCACACTGATCCTCTCTGCCTGTTGTATTTGGTACGGAGCCCCCAGTGCAAACAGGCTGCCCGGGTGACATTCTCTTCTTCCATAGCTGAGTTATCCCATTGTGACTTTGTCCTCTACTCTGGGTATGACGAGTACCTGGGATTGAAGACATACCTGCTGTTGTCATTCATGTAGCCACCTGACAATGATTTCTTTAGTTCAGCTGAAGGCTGGAACATAGGAACAGGACAAGGGCCAAAACAGACACAGACCAGCCTTGTCCTAGTGATACTTCATTGTTGTGCGGAGGACAGACCCTCCCCCCAAGGTCAACAGAAGAAAGTCACTGCCAATGGCAAACATTAAACTGGGAATGGGGGGGCCTGCCCTTTAGCTGGGGCCATCTGGGCAGACCTTCACTTCCAGAAGGGGTGGGGCTCATAAACTGTAGTGGAATCACAAGCTGGTAGTCTGTGGAGAGAGACAGGAAGTAAGAAAAGCTGAGAGAACAAACTGTGCCAAGCCCCAAGGGCAGCAAAGACCTTGGAGGATTCCAAGAACTGAGGGAGAGATCAGGGTGGGGGTGGATAGCGACGTGCAAGAGTGGCTAAGGGGGGGTGAGAGCAGTGTCCCTAAGAGGAACATTTATCAGGAGACATCTTTGGCTACAAATAATCCAAGAACCTACACTATATGAAGAACATGGCATTGGATCGGAGGAGGAAGACTCATTTACAATCTGGGATATGTAGATGACACAACCTTATTTGCTGACAGTGAAGAGGACTTGAAGTATTTATTGGTAAAGATCAAAGAAGACAGCCTTCAGTGTGTATTACAACTTAATGTAAAGAAAACAAAAATCCTCACCACAGGGCCAATAAACATGATGATAAATGGAGAAAAGATTGAAGTTATTAGGATTTCATCTTCCTTGGATCCAGATCAACACCCATGGAGGCTGTAGTCAAGAAATCAAGTGATGGATTGCACTGTGCAAATCTATGGCAAAAAAAAATCCTTTAAAGTGTTAAAGAGCAAAAATAGCATTTTGAGGACTAAGATGCACCTGACCCAAGCCATGGTATTGTCAATAACCTCATATGCATGCAAAAGCTGGACAGTGAATAAGGAAGACCGTAGAAGAATTGACGCTTTTGAGTTATGGGTTGAAGGAGAATACTGAAAGTGCCATGGGCTGCCAAAAGAACCAACAGATCTGTGTTGGAAGAAGTGTAGCCAGAGCGCTCCTTGGAGGCCAAGATGGCTAAGCTTCATCTCTCATACTTCAGACATATCGTCAGGAGGGACCAGTCACTGGAGAAGGATATCATGTTTGGTAGGGCGGAGGGTCAGAGAAAAAGAGGAAGACCTCCAGCGAGATGGATTGGCAAAGTGGCAACATCATTGGGCTCAAGCATGGCAACAATTGTAAGGTTGGCCCAGGATTGGGCAGTGTTTCGTTCTGTTGTGCATAAGGTCACTATGAGTCGGTACCAACTCAATGGCACCTAACAACAACAAATGCATGGAAAACTGAACCATGAAAAAGAAGGACTGAAGAAGAGTTGATGTTTTTAAATTATGGGGAAGAATATTAACTATACCACAGACTATCAAAAGAACGGAGTCCTGGCCTGGCGGTGTAGGATAAGCACTGGACTTCTGACCACAAGGTTGGCAGTTCAAACCCATCAGCTGCTCCTTGGAACCCCTAAACAGGATTACTATGAGTCAGAACTGACTCGACAGTACTTTAACAACTTAACAACAACAATCAAAAGACTAGACAAATCTCTCTTGGAAGAAGCTCAGCCAGATTGTTCCTTAGAAGCCAAGATGATGAGACTTCCTCTCTTGTACTTAGGACCTGTCGTCAGGAGTGACCAGTCCCTAGAGAAGGACACCATGCTTGGTGAAGTAGAGGGTCAGTAAAAAGAGGAAGACCCTCAACGAGATGGACTGACACAGTGGCTGTGACCAAGAGCTTAGCAACGATTGTGAGGAAGACGCAGGACCAGCAATGCTTCATTGTGTTTCTGTGTAGGGTTACTGTCCGTCAGAAGCAACGCCATGGCACCTAATAGCAATAATACAGTTGATGAGGTGATAGTGGTGGGGTTACTACTGACGTCTAGTGGATAGGTGCCGGTAATGTGCTAAACACCCCACAATCCACAGGACTGCCCCTTGCCCGACAACAGATTGTTGTTAAGTGCCGTCGAGTCAGTTCCAACTCATAGCAACCCTGTATAGGGTTTCCAAGGCACAGCATATTAGCCAGCCTCAAATGTCATTATGGTCAGGGTGAGAAACTCTGGTTGGAGACATAGGCAGTAGCTAATCTAACGTGGTGGGCTAGGAGGACAGGGAAGGACGTGGGTTCAAGATCCACTTCAGAGTTGATGGTGACTCTGTTAGGTAGCAGTGATAGTGGGCCGTGGAGAAGGGGCTTGGAATGATGAAATCCACAATGACTTCAATCTCTTCCCCATTTATCATCTTCTTGCTTGTTGGCTCCATTGTTGTGAGCAATTTGGGTTTCTTTACACTGAGTTGTAATCCATACTGAAGGCTAACTTCAACCAGTATCCTGGGATCCTGGTGTGTGTGTGTGGTGGAAGGTAGTGTCCATTTAACAATGGAGTAGGGAAAGCTTTCTTGTGGGAAAAATATAATATTCCAATTGGGAATGTCACTCATCTATTAGACGAAAGAAAACTCCAGTAGGTGGTTGGACATGTGGATGGGGAACTCTGGAGAGTTCAACTTGTTGGAACTGTTGATGCAGTGGAGTTGGTGTGAAGTTCCAGGTCTGGAGGTATCACGTCCTATCTGCCTCCTCCACAGTGGCCCTGGTGGCGCAGTGCTTAACAGCGCTGCTGCTGACCGAAAGGTTGGTGGTTTGAACTCTCTCAGCAGCTCCATAGCTCAATGTCTGCATCCTTCACGACCAGTCCCAATGGTCAGAGCATCTCTAGCCATTCTTTCCGGCACACACCCACGGCCAGCCGTCCTGAATGTCTGGTCTTCCCTTAGGCTCCTCTTCCACTCTGCACATGCAGACCACCAGTCAGCACGGTCTTCACTCAATCAACAGCTGCATCCTAGCCCTTCCCCAAGCTTCCCTCACACCCTGTGTCTACCTCTGTTATATCATGAGTGACTTTGTGTTGCAATAATTGTCTGCCCCTATGTCCTGCAGCTACCCCTGAGTAGCTGGAGGGCCGGGACCTGGTCCAGCCATCTTGACATCTGTAGAGCCCCTCACTCACCGTGCCTGGAGTGGAACGTTAAAGAGATGTATCACTTTTTCCTTCTTAATTCTAAAATCGTTATAGAGTTTCCTGACAGGTATGCCCTTGAGCCTGCAGTTCCGGATCTGCAGTTAGAGGTGAGGGGGTTGTGTGTGAGTGTGTGTGTGTGTGCGCGTGTGTTTGGAATTTGTGCTCTGAACTTTGAGATCACAGGAGTCCTTGGGAAGACAACTTGGGTTCTCCCTGCTGCTTTGATTCTGAGATGTTAGCAATTATCTGCGTCACAGGTCATGCTGCGATAAAGATGTGGCATTTGTAAGCCCTCTCATCTCTTGTCTCTGGTTAAGTCGTCATCAGTTTATAGAAAAGCTTCAACAACAAAGTAAAGAAGGAAATGTGTCCCCAGCCCCATTCCCTACTGTGGTGTTCTTCCCAGATGTTGGCCTGATTAAACTGTTACTTAGATAAAAGCCCCCGGGGGTGGTCACAGCCACGCCGACTCACGATGTTCCCACACGTGTTAGCGATAGAACTGTGCCCCATGGGTTTTCCCACACATGTTAGCGATAGAACTGTGCCCCATGGGTTTTCCCACACATGTTAGCGATAGAACTGTGCCCCATAGGTTTCCCTACACGTGTTAGCAGAACTGTGCCTCGTGGGTTTTCCCACATGTGTTAGCGATAGAACTGTGCCCCATGGGTTTTCCCCACACATGTTAGCAGTAGAGCTGTGCCCCGTGGGTTTCCCTACACGTGTTAGCGGTAGAACTGTGCCCCGTGGGTTTCCCTACACGTGTTAGTGATAGAATTGTGCACCATGGGTTTTCCCACACGTGTTAGCGGTAGAACTGTGCCCCACAGGTTTTCAAGGTCTGTGACCTTGCACATGGAGAGCTCCAGAGCTTTTTTCTGAACCTCCTCTGAGTGGACTCAAACTAACGTAGCAGCCGAGCACATTAATCGTTCACACACCCAGGGCCCTGCCACTTAGGTAGCTGCCCTTCATTGTTGAGGCTCAGGGTTCAAGGTCCACTGGGCAGCCCATTCCTCCAATGTAGGGGCACACTAGTACCCCTTGTCACATGAAGGGAATGGGGACCGTGATTTGAAAGGGAGCAAGAGGAGAAAAGTGTAAAGCGGCTGGTGGGTTTGAACCAACCACCTTTCGTTTAACAGCCAAGCACTTAACCACTGCACCACCAAGGCTCTGGGAGGGAGTGTAAAACGGAATCACTTTAGGGGAGATAATTCAGGTGCAGATGGTGTTAGTTAGCACCATGTGTGCAGAGTAGAACTCAGCTCCGTAGCTTTTTTAAGAAGGTCGCCAGGTCTCTCTTCTGAGGTCCCTATAGGTGGGTTCAGACCACCAGACTTTCAGTTTGTAGTAGAGTGTGTAACCGTCCGCACCACCAGGGACCCCAAAGTATAAATTTGAGCGTTAAATTACTGTTGCTGTCTCATGTTCCACTTGTGGTAGAATTACAGTGCAGGGCGTCAACAGGGCCTGGAGACAGCGCCGAACTGAGAGCTCAGGGAAGGGACAGATAATGCTGCTGCCTTCTCCACACTGGACACTGTTCAAAGTCTGGAATTGCAGATGCCTGGGGACTGTTTTCTTCCTTAATAGCAGCCCCTTACATGGAGGGTTGAAGGTGACAAGGTGGTTCTGATTGGCATAGTGCCCGCAGCAGTGGGCTCAGACATAACAGTTATGAGAATGGTGTGGCACCAGGCACTGTTGCATTCTGTTATTCATGGGATCACTTGAGTTGGGATGGACTCATGGTACCTAACAATAACATATGGCTGTCATTCTGTCTGGGGCTATCCATGGACATTGAAACTGTCTCTTGTCTGTCCTCCACTCTTTCCTTTCCCCCTTGGTTTAATTCCCTCAGTTAAATCTATAAACCAGTCTGTGCCTCTGTAAGAAGCCTGCACAGTGACGAGGTGGTCTTACAGAGTGTTGTCATGAAGCCAGGCTTCTGACTCTGCTCCCCGCTATTGAAAAGCCAGTCATCCCCTGCCACCGCTGGTAAAGGGGGCAGCTGCCATGGCCTCAGTGTGCCCAACGTCACTCCTGTCCCATGGCACCATTTGCCCTGAGCTGCCTCCATGTTTATGAAGCCTGTCCAGAAGAAGGAAATGATCTCTGGAAAATGTCTCCATGGATTATAGAGTCAAGTGACCCCGGGGTTGGACTAAGGGCTATAAATATGCCACTGATGTTGTGTGTGCCCTGGGACTGTTATTTTTCGTCTTTCAGTACAGTTTGGATAAACTTGGAAGGCTTTTTTTTTTTTTTTTTTTTTTAATCTTTAAAATGGAAACTAGCTGTCCACAGAGATTTAGCCTTGGCCCCCTCAAAAAAGGAATAAGGCCATCACCTCTAATGTCAGGATATACAAAAATAGTTATATAACCTTTTTTTCTTGAAAGTCTTCAGGCCTCCTGTGTACAAGGGGCCTTTAAAAACTTCATGGAAAAATAGAATGAAAGATCATTAGAATTTCCCCTGAACTTTTTGAAGCCCCCTTGGATATTTTGCTGTTTCTGTTGAATTGAGAATAGTCGTGGCCACTTGGGGTGGAAATAGCAGAAATGATTCATCTCGAACTAGCAGGAGAACCGGGACTGGGCACACACGTGGCCTTTGGTCTGCACTGTCGTCTTTCATAGGAGTCCTGGTGTGGCGTTGTAGGATAATGCGCTGGACCACAAGGTCGGTTTGAACTGCAAGGCCGGCAGTTCAAACCCACCAGCTGCTGCTCGGGAACCCTATATAGGGTTGCTATGGGTCCGAACTGACTCACAGCATTTAACAACAACAGGCTTCTTGTACTGACTCTCATGAACATATGAGAGAAAACAAGAACAAATCAAGTAGATTCCAACTCATGGAAATGTCACGTATGTCAGAGCAGCACTTCATAAGGTTTTCAGTGGCTGTGAGCTTTTGGATGTAGATCACCAGACCTTTCTTCCAAGTTACCTCCATCGGCTTTTAGGTTAGCAGCCAAACACATAGCAAATAATAGGAGAAAAAGCGGCCCCAGTCCTTAAAGTGCCCTGTCAAAGGCCACCAAGTACGAGAAGCAGAGCTGGCTCTCAGGTCTCCAGCCTCTCCCAACCCTGCTCTCATTTCTAGCACCTTCAGGTGGGTGGCAAGGACCAGGTCATCTGGCCTAGAAATGCCTTTCATATGTTGTTGTTGTCAGGTGCCATCGAGTCGGAACCGACTCATAGCGACCCCATGCACAGCAGAACGAAAAAATGTCCGATCCTGGGCCAACCTCACTACCGCTGCCACACCTGAGTCCATCAATGATGTCACCTGGCTGATCCATCTCGTAGGGGGTCTTCCTCTTTTTCTCTGACCCTCCACCCTACCCAGCATGACATCCTTCTCCAGCGATTGTTTCCTCCGGACAATATGTCCAAAGTAGGAGAGACGAAGTTTAGCCATCTTGGCCTCCAAGGAGCACTCTGGTTGCACTTCTTCCAAAACAGATCTATTGGTTCTTTTGGCAGTCCATGGCACTTTCAGTATTCTCCTCCAACACCACAACTCAAAGGCATCAATTCTTCTACGATCTTCCTTATTCATTGTCCAGCTCTCGCATCCGTATGAGGTTATTGAAAATACCATGGCCTGGGTCAGGCGCACCTTAGTCCTCAAGATGACATCTCTGCTCTTCAACACTTTAAAAAGTTCCTGTGCAGCAGATTTGCCTAACGCAATACGTCGTCTGATCTCTTAACTGCTGCTTCCGCGAATGTTGATAGTTGATCCAAGAAGAATGAAGTCCTTGACAACTTCAATCTGTTCTCCGTTGACATAGCCCTTCATATAGATCAACAAAATGTGGTTCATCCCCACAATGAAACAGTACCCAGCCTTGGAGAGAAGTGAACTCGTGCACACCACAAGATGAGTGAACCTGATGCTGTAGTTGTGCCGTCGAGTCGGTTCCAACTCACAGCGGCCCTGTACAGGGTTTCCAAGGAGCAGCTAGTGGCTTTGAACTGCTGACCTTGCGGTTAGCCATCCAGTTCTGATATTACAGAAGCGCCCCAGGGCTCCGTTGTGCTGAGTGAAATTCAGTCTGTTGCACATGGACAGGTCCTATATGATGTGTAACTTTGGAAAGAGGTAAATCCATAGAAACCAAAGTCGGTTCCTGGTTACAAGGTGTGGGAGGGAGAGCGGGTAGGGGGGGGAGGGGGTGTTGCTTAGAGAGTCTTGACCCTGTGTTAATCATTTGTTGTTAAGTGCCATTGAGTCAGTTCCGACCCATAGTGACCCTGTATAGGGTTTCCAGGGAGCAGCTGGTGAGCTTGAACTGCTGACCTTGTGATTCAAACGACTTTGCAGTCCAACGTGTTAACCTACAGTGCCACACCGGGACTCCATGTGTTAATGGTGGTGGTTAAATCCTTTGAGAAAGAATAGCAAGTCTGGGTACACTCCTTGAAACGTGTCCTCAGCATCACCGGATTATCCATGTAGAAAGTGTCACCTGGTCGTCAGAAGACTGAAGGCTCATCAGGGAGCCCTGTGGCAGGGGAGGAGACATCAGGGAAGGTCCGTCGGGGCTAGGAAGGTTCTCCTTTATGGAGAAGGGACACTGACCAGGAAGGTGGAAGTGGCTAGGACCCCAGAGCCCAGCCATGGGCTGTGTGCCACAGAGGGCCCAGGTTGAGTAAGACTCATTGCTTCTTCCTTGTGCCTTTATGACCTTAGGAATAAGATTCCCATAGTGCTTGGGGTTTTGTTCTTTTTAATTTCCAACTTTGTCTGGTGTTTAAATTCCCCACCATGAAATCTTGGCAGAGCCACAGGCATTCCAACGCTACTCAGTTTCTGGGCTGTTGGGGTGACAGTTCTCCTTCCATGAAAACAAGCCCCTGACCACCCAGGCACCTGAGTAGTCACAGCGCTGGGATCTTGTGCCTTTGTCCCTCAGCCCTGGTTTGTAGTGGCTGACCGCAGGGCTGCAGTAAAGCTGAAAGGGCACACTGGTGCCCTCTGTGTTGGAGGCAGTGGCAGCTCAGTGGTAGAGTTTTGTCTCCTGTGTGGGAGACCTTGGTTCAAATCCACCCAGTATGTCTCCTGTGCACTCACCAGCCATCTCTTGGAGGCGGGGGTGGGGGGGTGGGGGGGATTCCAGTGATGCTCAGCAGGTTTCAGTGGGGCATGCAAACTAAGACCAGGAAGAAAGGCCTGGCAATCGACTTTTGGAAATCCGCTCATGGAGACCAGTAACTGCATCTTAAATGAGTGCTCACAAGCATCTAAAACCCCAGCCGCTACTCACCATAACAGGGTGAATCTTAGTGCTGACACTCTTTAACAGTCTCCAATGCCATCAACTCAGCCAGTGCTCACCGTGAGCCAAGCAAGTCCTTGTGGTTGGTGGCAGCTGGATGGAGAAAGTGGGCTCAAAGATCTGGGCCTCAGAACCCACCACATTTCCTCTGTCTGCTATAGACAAGGGCAGAGGACGTAGATCTTGGTTGACCAGTGGACTAGGGGTGGGCACATCCACATGGGCAAGGTAACAGATGAGCCAGCCGACTTCTGTGTTGGACAGGGCCCCTGGGAAGTGAAGGACCCACAGTGGAACAGGGCTCAACCTCTTCACCAGCTCCACAGGAGAACGGACCAGGTGGCTGTGTTCCTGCAAAGGTGACAATCTAGGAAACTGCGGCACAATTCCGCTCTGCCACGTGTGCTTGTGTGAGTCGAAAATCAGCTTGATTGTACCCAACAACAACAACAACGGCAGCTGCAAGTTTGGCTTGTTGGAATCAACTCAAGAGGTTCTGGGAAGCTAGCTGATTGAGAACAGTCTGTCCTGAGAACCCACAAAGGGGTCAGATAAGCTGCTGGAGGAAAAATTCCTAAACAAGGTGTTTGTCTCTGAGTAGCTCTGACCTTGTGTTGTGTGGTTGTTACTAGCTACTGCCAAGTTGATTCTGACTCATGGAGCTCCACACACACACACACACACACACACACACACACACACACACACACATACAGAGTAGAACTGCTCCACAGCATTTTCAAGGCTGGGACCTTTCGGAAGCAGATCACCAGGCTTGTCTTCCTAGGTGCCTCTCAGTGGACTCTCAATAAGGCAGCTTCTGAAGTAGGCAGCTCCCCTAGTGGCACATCTGGAAATTGCACGGGCTAGTGCAAAGCTGCTTTCTCCTGCTTGGCTTGGAAGGACTCCTAGCTCCTCTCTTGTTGCGGCTCCTAGCTTTAATTAAGGAATTGTCCTCCAAAGCAGACAGCCGACCAGCAGTCGTTTTCTATGGTGTCCAGTGTGTAACTGAAGAAGGGGTGAGGAACAGAAGGGAAATGTTGTAATGGAGTATGTTGTTGTTGATGTTGAATGACATCAAGTCGGTTCTGACTCCCAGCAGCCCTCTATAGCTTTTCCAAGGAGTGGCTAGTGGGTTTGAACCACCGACTCTGCATTTCACAGTCTAGTGCGTATTCTACAGTGCCACACCAGGACTCCATGGAGTATGTTAACCCTTACAAAGCCAGGGACTGCTGTTCTCTTTCCAAAGACACTGAAAATCAAATGGAATCCAGAAGTAGAATTGGAGAAGCATAGACAAGCAGAACTCTTGGCAATCACCACGTCACTGTATAGAGAAGGAAGCTGAGACCCAGCTGTGAGCCCAGAAAATCAGATTTCGCTGCTAATATTTGCATGAAAAAGGAGTCCTAGTGGCACTGTGGGCTAAGCATTTGACTACTAATTGCAAGGTCATCGGCTCAAACCCACCAGGTGCTCTGTGGGAGAAAGCTGTGCAGTCTGCTTCTATAAAGAGTACAGCCTCGGAAATCTATGGGACGGTTCTGCTCTGGCCTATTCTTAAGTGTTGTCGAATCAGTTCTGACTTGTAGCAGCGTTGTATAGAGTATCTGAGGCTGCACATCTTTGTAGGAGCAGAAAGCCTCATCTTTCTCTCTCCGAGCAGCTGGTGGACTTGAATGTTCACCCACCTTGTGGGTCACAGTCCAGTGTTGATCCTACAGAACCACCATGCACCCACTCTGCCATAGGGTTGCTGTAAGTTGGATTCCACTGGATGGTGGTGGGTTTTTTCATTTCACAAAGAGGCTTCCCAAGACACAGTGAACAATTACAGATGGACAGGTAGCCCGGCCATATGAAATGCGAGCAGCAGTCAGCTGCACATCCTATTCTTCTCTTTTGTGGTTGTTGGCAGCTCCTGTTGAGTCTGCCCAGCCCTGTGGATTGGATGGCTGTAATCCATGAGGCTCCCTATTGGCTGAGTTTCCTAACGTGTTTTTCACTAGGCTTTGTTTCCTAGTCTGGGAATCAAACCCGGGTCTCCCGCATGTAAGGTAAGAACTGTGCCGCTGAACCACCACTCTAACCTGGTTTTAGAGATTTTCGAAACACGTGTCCAGGCATGCCTGATGTTATTGCTCTTTGTTTTATTGAACTTTACAGATACTGTGGTTTTACAAACTGAAAATGGCGGCAACCCTGTATGTATGCTTCCTACAATGTGTGCTGTGTGTACTACGTTGGTCAATTTCCCCATTGTCTGAAGATTGTCAGTGTTGTTGTTAAGTGCCGTCGAGTCAATTCTGACCCATCGCGACCCTGAACAGGGTTTCCGAGCCTGTAAATCTTTACAGGAGCAGAAAACATTATCTTTCTCCTGCAGAGCAGCTGGTAGTTTCGAACTGTTGACCCTGAGATTAGCAGCCCAATTCATAACCACTACGCTACCAGAGCTCCTTGAAGATTGTCATTACGCAACTGCATATTCTCCATAGGCCACAACAGAACTTCAGCATCCCCTTTTTTTTTTTTAATGTTTTATTGTGAATTATGTGATAGTTTACATGGGAGAACATTAGTTTTACATTGGTTTTATCATATATCGTTTCATTGCCATGGTTGCAATCCCCTCCATGCATCATCAGCCAACCAAAGGGTATACCCTACAAGCCTGTCCCCCAGTCGTCAGCACACAACCCCTCTCCCTCTCTGGATCTAAAGTCCCCAGCCACTCCATCTCTCCACATCATCATCTCTGCCTCCATCTCAGGCATCACTGCTTCTCTGGGTAGGGTCCCGCTCTCTGCTCTTCTCCCTTGATGGTCCCAGGGACCTCCACTCCTAGACTGTAAAGTTAATCACTCCCCTCTCTGCTACAAAACGTCTGCCTTTACATTTCCAACCCTCACAATCAGTCCTGATAACATTTATTCACTATTGTATCACAAGAGACCCATCCACATTTCATTTCATCAGCCCCACCTAGACAGATTGGATACTACTCAGTGGAGATCAGCATCACCTTTGAACTCACTTGGTTGTTGTTGTTAGGTGCCATCGAGTTGGTACTGATGCATAGCGACCTTGCGCACAACAGAACAAAACACTGCCCAGTCCTGGGCCAACCTCACGATCATCGCTATGCTTGAGCCCATTGCTGCCACCGCTATGCCAGTCCATCTTGTTGGGGGTCTGCCTCTTTTTATACTCACTGGACAGCCACAAGTGCTTTGCAGTCCACTCAATTGCACGATTCACTTTATTGCAATGGTCTGGAATCAAACCTTCAATATCTCCCAAGGTCAACTGGTAAATGGCCTCTGAGAAATACCAGTCTGTGGACTTTTAGGGAAAGTGTTTTTTGATCTTGTGGGAAAATGACCTGGGACTTAGCTTTCAGATATTTACTGGTTCTGTGCTCCTAGACTCGCTCTTGCTGCACACTTCCCTCATCTGTAAGACACAAGCAGTAGGAATTTGGTAAGAAATCAACAACGCTACACTGCAAACACAGAAAAGCGCTTAGCACAATGACAGCTGAAGTTAAAGGCAGGGCGCATAAATGCGCAAGTGCATAAATAATAGCTCATAAAAGAAATGATTGCAACAGGCTATTTAAAGACTTAAGCCAGTCTCTGTGTACTCAGGAAACACCCAAATTCCACAGTTTAGGTAAATACTGGCATGAGCATCTTGGATCTTTTTTATTTAAAACTGTAGTCATGTTGTTCTTCCGTGGTTTTCTAGAAATGTGGCCAGGACAACTGACCAGGTAGTGGTCACTTTCTGAACAACAACTGTTTCGGGAATTTAAAATACTTTTTGTGTGGAAGGAGGGCTGTCTTCATTGCAGAAGCAAGAGGAATCAGTTCCCACTCACAGCGACCCTAGAATTTAGAGAAGCCTTATTTCTCTTTCCTTAAACCAGCTGGCCCTCTTCTGTGAGCGCGTGCCGGGCGTGCATACGGGGCAGTGATGGAAGACGGGCAGACACCGCTTCACTAGCAAGGATGCTGCTGTTGTCCGTCTGGAAAAACTACCCATTTTCACTGATGAAGCAGATTTTAATTGTTTTTTCTCATTTAGCTTGACTGGACTTTGCCTTCGTGTTCTAAGTAGCATTTGTTCCTGTGTTGTCATCATTGTTAAGTGCCATCAAGTTCGTTCCGATTCAGAGCAACTCTGTATAGAGTTTCCAAGGTTCGAACCACCGACTGTCCTTGCGATTCATAGTCTATTGCTTACCCCCCATTAGTTCCTCTGGTGATGATTGTGTGCTATGGAGTCAGTCCCGACTCAGAGCAACCCTGTGTGGGATTTCTGAGACTATAGATGTTTTACTGGAGCAAAAAGTCCTCCACAGAAGAACTGGTGGATTTGAACTCCTGACTTTGTGGTTAGCAGGTCAATTTATAACCCACTGTGTTACCCAGGCTCCCTAGTTCCTGTACTAAGTAGGTAATCTACATGTGTGTCTCAGTTCTCCCATGCTGCTAGCTCAGAAATACCACAAGTGCATGCCTTAACAAACAGAAATTTATTCTCTCGGTTGGTGTTGTTGTTAAGTGTGTCAAGTGGGTTCCGATTCATAGTGACCCTGTGTAGGGTTTCTGAGGAGCGGTTGGTGAGTTTGAACTGCTGACCTTGAGGTCCAGTGCTTTATCCCACAGTGCCAGTCCCACCTGGGCTTCCCGCACAGTTTCAGAAGCTGGAAGTCCGAATTCAGCACTCCACTCCAGCTCTGGAGGAAGGTCTGGTGTCCTTTCAGCACCTGTGGGCCCAGCATGCCTTGGAGATCCCCATGTGTCTTGGCATCAGTCTTTCCTGGGATCTAGGAGCTTCACAGGGCAGGGACCCTACGTCCAAAGGACGCTCACCCCTCGCGGGTCTTCTTTCTTGATGGTCCTAGGTCCCTCTTTTAATCTCCAAAGACATTAACTCAGGACACAACCTACTCCTTCCTATGTATTGCATCTGGCTTCTTCAGCCTCATAGGAGTGAAGAGTCACAGCGCATGGGATATTACACCAACTCAGAGGTGATAACATTGTATCAGATCTCAGCACGGGGGACCACTGCACTGTAACTAGGAAACCACTGAGAATCCAGGTCCAGCCAACTCGACACAATACTTTTGACCATCGCAACTGAGGCTAAGTACCATCAAGCTGGTTCTGACTCATAACTACCTTGTATAAGGTCACCAAAGGAGCTCTGGTAGCATAGTGGTTATGAATCAGGCTGCAAGCCGCAAGGTCAGCAGTTCGAAACTACCAGCATTTCCGCAGGAGAAAGATAAGGCGGTCTGCTCCTGTAAAGATTTACAGCCTCGGAAACCCTGTGTAGGGTCGCTATGAGTCAGAACCAACTCCACGGCACAAAAACAACAACAAATATGTGAGCGAGTGTTTATACACGTATATGTGTGAGTGTGCATGTGTGAGTGTATGTGAACAAGTGTGTATATACATGTATGTGTGTGTAAATATGAGTGTGTATACGTGTGTGTAAGTACATATATATATCTACACATGTATATGTGTGAGTGTATGTGAGCGAGTGTGTATATACATGTATGTGTGTGTGTAAATATGAGTGTGTATACATGTGTGTGTAAGTACATATATATGTATGTATGTATATACATACATGTATATGTGTGAGTGTATGTGAGCGAGTGTGTATATACATGTATATGTGTGAGTTTGTGTAAACCTGGTGCTCTGTGGGTGAGCCTGGTTCTGGCCCACCTCCTCTGAGCCACCATGGACTCAGTGGTCTCTGAGAAGTGGGTAGGAACCAGCCGTGCTCTGCTGGAAAGACCCCAGCAGCTAGAGCTGAGCTGGTGGGCACTCCAGCAACCTGACTGTGCAGTGGCCAAAGTGGGCACCTCTGCACATCTGTGCTCAGCAAGGATGGCAGGGAGGCCAGCCATAAGCCCTGGCTGGGAGCACAGGATAGGTGTTTCTGTCTGTCTGTCTGTCTGTCTGTCTGTCTGAACCAGTGTCAGCTTTGGGTAGGTTGTGAAGACAGCAGCACACCCTACACAGAGCAGAGGGTGGGCCAGGTCACATTCAACCCCAGGAAGTGTCTGCTAGCTGATAGCATGTTGCCCACGGCTTACTGTGTTCTCTGTCCCCCAACAAGATCGACTGTCAAACCAGCAAGAGTCCTGGGTGTGTCTCTCTGGGGGAAGCCCATCCTCCACGTCCTTTCTAGTCCTACAGAGCCCAGCCATGAAGAGATTAAAGGGAGCTGTTGTTGAGCTGAACAATATAGGCTTTTCAAGGTCTGATGTTTTGGAAGTATATTACCAGGCCTTTCTTAGGAGGTACCTTTGGGCAAACTCGAATCTCCAGCCTTGCAGTTAGCAGCTGAATTTGTTCACTATTCAAACCACCCAGCAACTGTACGTATTCCATTCTTTCCTCCAAACCAGAGTTTAGTATTCAAGTAGTGTTTTAACTTGAAGTTTGACAGTCCCCTTTACCAGGACTTGTAATTCTTAAAGGTTATGTGAAATCTGCAGCTTTTGTTGATTCTAAAAGGATTTTTATATATATTAAACAAAAGGATGATTCTTACTAATCTTTATCTCTTGAAATGAAATTTGCATGGGTCTCAAATGAATACTATGTTTTATTTGACAACATGCAACAACATGAAATCATTTTCCCTGGCCTGTGGGAGTTGTATTTCTGACATGCCAGCATGGCCCATTTCTGATGAAGCTTTGCAACCTAAGCTGCGCTGTTTACTCAGCAGCTAAGTTAGCAGCGTCCTTACACTGTTTTGCCCTAAATTAGAAATTGTGTTAGTTCTTGATGGTGTGTCTTTTTTGTTGTTGTTGTTGTCAAGTGCCGTCAAATTGGTTCCAACTCAGAGCAACCCCGTATAGTGTTTTCAAGGAGAGGCTGGTGGGTTTGAACCGCCAACCTTTTTAAGAGCAATGAAGTGTGTGTAGCCTCGTACTTGCGTATTTGTCAGTGGTGGTGGTGGTGGTGGTTATGTGCCGTGGAGTCGGCTGTAGGTACCCTAAAAGTACACAGAAGAAAGATGAGGCTTTCTGCTCCTACAATGATTTAAAATCCTCAGAAATCCTATTCAGAGTCAGTATGACTCAGAACCGACCCCCCAACCTCTAACAACAGCCTTAAAAACACAGGAACCCTGGTAGCGTAGTGGATTATGAGCAGGACTGCTAACTGCAAGGTCAGCAGTTCGAATCTACCAGTTGGTCCTCTGTAGAAAGATGAGGCTTTCTGCTCCCATAAAGATTTACCGCCTCGGAAACCCTATTACAGGGTCACTCACCACCTTAAGAGTCCAGTATTTTTCCCTCTGGGAGTGAGTGAGTGGGGTCTTTTCCATTCCAATGAAGAATCTGCCTCATTACTAATCATATAAAGAGGGCGGAGATGTTTCAAATGGAATCCTGAAAATACCTTTTTGTTCTTTGTTCTACATTTCCCGCCAAATCTTCAAGAAGCAAGTCTTTGGTCAAACAAGTAGATACACTAGAATTTTGTTTAAATGTTGCTTAATAACAAAATCAAAAAACCAAACGATGAATCCACCAGGTGCACCATGGGAGAAAGATGAGACTTTCTGTTCCTGCAAAAGATTGAAAGCCTCAGATTACCCTATAAAGGTTTGCAATAAATTGAAACCGACTCCACAGCATGATACAGCAACATCTAGAGTAGAAGATCTGGTGTGGCGTTGTAGGATCAACACTGAACTGCTAACTTCAAAGTTGGTAGTTCAAACCCACCAGCCTCTCCTCGGAAACCCTACACAGGGTCACTGTGAGTTGGACCTGACTCAACAACACTTAGCAGCAACAAATGGGACCAACACAAGGGTATTTCTGAGAGAACTTGTCTGCAGCCATGCACTGATCACAAAGACGTGTTTAAATATGTTTTATTTGGAATAAACCCATGCATGTATGAACTGGAAAAAAAAAAAACGATTGCTAAACAATTGCCGTCTGCTCGATTCCAACTCATCGTGACCGTGTAGGATAGAGCAGAACTGCCCCTTTGTGTTTTCGAAACTCACCTTTACGGGAGCAGATTGCCTACGCCTTCCGTCCCGTGGAATGACTGGTGGGTTCCAATGGCCAACCTTTCTGTCTACAGCCAAGCGCTTAACTTCTGCACCACTGAGGGAAATTAAAGATTGAGTGGATCCTTCTTGGACGGTGTCCAGGGAAGCTTAGTGCCTCCGATGTCAGGTGACCTGGTTCTGAGACACTTCCCATGGCAAGCCCAGGTGAGGACCCTGTCTGAATGGGTCCTTCAGTATTCCTGGTATTTTTGGAAATGCAGATGACTGCAGATAATATATTATGAGAACCAAAACATCAGGGCACCACCTTGCTTTTCCTCATCTCGAAAGGTTTCTGTCTTTCACAATGTGCACTTTCCCACCTTTCTGTCATGTGTTTTAGTAGAAAATACTGGGATTTCCTTCTTTGGTAGGTTTCCTCCTTATACAGGTTCTGGGTCTTATAGATTTTCTGTAGTTGCTGTGCAAGCAACAGCATACCCCAAAGTCATCTGTGACTTAAGCCTTAAGCCAACTGTCCCCCAAGTCTTCTTCAAACAAAGCAATAGTCTGGTGTGAAGGTTAAATAACTTAGCTAGTTAAGAATGTCTACTTTGAGCCATGTATTCTGTTGAAGAACTATATGGGGTCAAATGGACAACTGCAACTCAGAAGGTTGTTGTTGTTGTTGTTGTTGTTGGGTGCCACTGAGTCGGTACCAACTCATAGTGACCCTATGCACAACAGAGTGAAACACTGCCCCATCCCACACCAGCCTCAAAATCGTTACTAAGCGTTAGCGCATTGCTGCCCCCACGGTGCTAATCCATCTCGTTGGGGGTCTTCCTCTTTTTCTCCACCCCTCCACTTTGCCAACCATGATATCCTTCTCCAAGGACTGGTTCCTCCTGATAATATGTCCAGAATATGAGAGATGAAGTCTGGCCATCCTGGCTTCCAATGAGCATTTTGGCTGCACTTCTTCCAGCGTACATTGGTTTGTTCTTTTGATGGTCCATGGTACTTTTAATATTCTCCTCCAACACCATACCTCAAATGCATCAATTCTTCTACGATCTTCCTTATTCACTGTCCAACTTCCACATGCATATGAGGTTATTGAAAATACCATGGCTTGGGTCAGGCACACCTTAGTCCTGAAACTGATGTCTTTGCCCTTCAAACTTAGAAGGTTCCACAGATATTTTAGAGAGCTCATGTTAATGGGGTAAGAATAACTCAAAAAAAGTAGGATGAGACTATTGCACTTAAAGGTACACACAGAAAAGGTTGAATCAGTGTATATTTTTCTCTGTGTGTTATCAATAAAAACAATACAATAAAATGTTTAAAAAATATATATCATCTGTGAGACCACTCATAATTGGAAAAGGGACTAAACATTTCTGCTCCCAGGAAGAACAAAGACTTTATAGAGGCATTGAGCACATCTGCTACACAAAACCTCTTTAAAATGTCCAAGAGCAGAGTTGTCACTTTAAGGACTAAGGTGCACCTGACCCAAGTCATGGTGTTTTCAATCACCTCATATGCATGTGAAAGCTGGATGGTGAATAAGGAAGACCATAGAAGAAGTGATGCATTTAAGTTATGGTGTTGGAGGAGAATATTGAAGGCACCACTGAGAGTCCTTCTGGAACAAACAGATCCGTGTTGGAAGAAGTGCAGCCAGCTCCTTGGAGGTGAGGATGGTGAGAGTTGGCCTCATGTACTTTTCACGTGTTATCAGGAGGGACGAGTCCTTGGAAAAAGACACATTTAGTAAAGTAGAGGGTCAGGGCAAAAGAGAAAGACCTTCAGTGAAATGCTTGACACAGTGGCTGCAAGAATGGGTTCAAGTATAGGAACAATTGTGAGGTTGGTACAGGACCAGACAGTGTTTCGTTCTGCTGTGCCATAGGGTCACTATGAGTGGAACCAACTCCCCGGCACCACACACAACAATGACAGTGATAGAACGAGGTGCCCTGGTGGCCCACTGGGTAATGTAAGCATTCTACTGCCAGCAGAAAAGCCAGTGGTTCGAACTCACCATCCACTTCCCTAGTGATCTGCTTCGATGAAGAGCGTAACCTGGGAAACCGTGTGGGGCAGCTCTGCTGTCCTGGAGAGGCATTGAGAATTGACTGGGGAACAAAGAATTGATGCATTTGAGTTAGGGTGTTGGAGGAGAATATTGAAAGTATCATGGACTGCCAGAAGAACCCATAAATCTCTGTTGGAAGGTACAGTGAGAATGCTCCTTGGAAGTCAGGATGGCCAGACTTCGTCTCTCATACTTTGGACATATCATCAGGAGGGACCAGACCCTGGAGAAAGACATCATGCTTGGTAAAGCGGAGGGTCAGAAAAAAAGAGGAAGACCCCCAATGAGATGGATTGGTACAGTGGCAGCAGCTATGGGCTCAGGTGTAGCGACAATTGTGAGGTTGGCCCAGGACTGGGTGCTGTCTTGTTCGGTTGTACGTAAGGTCACTATGAGTCAATAACAACTGGACAACACCTAACAACAACTGCTAACTGAAAAGTTGGCTATTTGAGGCCAGCCAGAGGTGGTTCAGAAGAAAGGCCTGATCTGTTTCTGAAAACTCAGCCCCTGAAAGCCCTGCAGAGTGGTTCTGCTCCAGCACACATGGAGGCACTGTGAGAAAGAGTCGAGTCCACGGCAACTGGCTTTTGCATCGACAAATGATTGCACGTCCACATTCCCACAACCAGCTTTATCCAGTCCATCCCGCTTTTTCCCCCTTAATTGTATCACTGGGACAGATCAGAAGCGCGTGCCTTGTGTGTGTTGAGTGTGGGGTCAGAAGCTGGAGGGGGAACCTGGGGCTGGACTTGGGAGAAATGAAGGAGAGTGTGGGTGTTTCCTGCCCTCATGGGGATGACCTCTTGCTGTCTGGAAATGTCCTAGTCTGAGGCCCCTGCCAGTGGACATCTCTCATTCCCAATTTCACTACAGACCTCTGCTTTTGCGAACCCTACCTCCTGAGACAGTCTCTGGGAACATCAAGGATGAGTGCTGGGGGCTCATGGACCCCTCAGGTCTGCTGTTCAAGGGGTCGAGTGTCTGTTTGCTGGCGTCCGTTTTCAGACTGGGGCCTAGGTGTCAGTGGGAGGCAAGGGGCTAGAGAAAGGGTAGTTTGAGATGGACTTGAAATGTCAAGCAAATGTGTTTGGACTCTGCACTTCAGTGTAGATTCTGGGGGGCTCGAGGGCTTCAAGCAAGGCAGTAATGTGATCTTATTCATACTTTGGAAGACAGTTACTCCGGCAGCACATGCATATTTACCATATTCCTGTAATTAGCTCATTAGATTATCTTAGGGGTAAAAATACCATTGAGGTGATATGTTTTAAAACCTGTGCTGTCAGGTGGCGTGTTGTGTGTTTGATTTCAGAGACCCTTAGATGTAGGAGGCTATATTCTATAACCAATGTAAGGTCCTTCAAACCCTTCTCGGGATTGGCGCTCGTCAAGTAGCAGGTTTGCTTAGATTTTTATTCTTATTGTGCTACAGGTTTCCCTCGCTTTCCCCAGAAGTAAAGCATTCTTATGAACAACCTTTCAGAAGCTGAAATGGCAATTTCCGTTGATTTATATGGGAACATTTTCTGAGCATTCTCAGACCCAAAAAGTAACCAAATTAAACACATAAAGCCCAAAATCACACTAACATACTGTTGGCAGGTGCTGAGTGTAATTCCCGGGGAGTGAGCTTGGGGTTACTGCTGACATCACCTGGGATGCAGGCTGCCTCTTATAACGGCTGAGTACCAGTTTCCATGTTCGATGTTTGGTAGAAGTGAAAATCTTCTTTGGATTTCTCTCAGTTAGTAACAACAGAAGTGAGTGTAGGTCTTTGGTAAAAGCTCTGTGGCACAAAGCGAGCTTGAGGCCCATAGGAATCTTCGCTCATACGGGAGGCACTTGCTTTCAGCTCTCCCCAGATCAGGAGCATGGCTTCCTGGTGGAGTAGTGGTTAAAGCATTCGCTGCTAACCCCAAAGGTCAGTGATTTGAACCCACCAGCATTTCTGTGGGAGAAAGATGTGGTGGTCTGCATTCGTAGACATTTAGTCTTGGAAACTCTCTGGGGTAGTTCTTCTCTGCCCTTCAGGGTCTCTGTGAGTCGGAATGTGCTTGACAGCACCGGGTTTGGGTGAAGGGAATAGATTTGGGGTACTCATCTGACACTTCCTAAATCATAAAGGAGTGTTTAACCACCACCTTGGAGCCCTCCAGTGATGTTCAAAAACATCAAATACAGCCTACTCACACCTTTGTTGTTGTTGATGTTGTTAGGTACCACTAACTCCGCTCTAACTCACAGTGACACAATGTATAGCAGAACAAAACTGCCCGGCTGTGTACCACATCTACAATCGCGATGTTTGAACACATTGTTGTGGCCACTGTGTCAGTCTGTCTCCCTGGGGGGCGGGGGGGGGGGTCTTCCTCTTTTTCACTGAGCCTCTACTTTACCAAGCACGATGTCCTTCTCCAGGAATTGGTTCCACCTGCTAACGTGTTCAAAGTATGTGAGATGAAATGTCACCATCCTTGATTCTAAAATGAATCCTGGCTGTCTATGTCTTCCAAAACACGTAATGATATATTCAGTGTTGCTCGGCCAGCGCCACAATTCAAACCACCTTTCATTACCAAGCCAGGGGAAAAAGTGGGAAATCGCTGTTATCATGATGATGCCGTGGGGTTACATGAAATAATCAGAAACTGTAGATGCCTAAAGAATGAATGGTCTGTCCTGGAAGGACAGCGGAAATGCTTCCTAAAAGCAAGGATGGAGAGATTTTGGATGTGTCATTGGGAGGAACCAGTCCCTGGAGAAGGACACAATGCTTGGGAGAGTGTGAGCACAAAAACAGGATGACCCTCAATGACATGGAGTGACACAGTGCTTGCAGCAGTGGGCAGTGGGCTCAAACACAGCAGTGGGCAGTGGGCTCAAACACAGCGGCGGGCAGTGGGCTCAAACACAGCGGCGGGCAGTGGGCTCAAACACAGCAGTGGGCAAACACAGCTGTGGTCAGTGGGCCCAAACACAGCAGTGGCTGTGAGGAGGGCACAGGACTGGGCAGTGTCCTTCCGTTGTATGGACCATCACTGGAGTCTTAGTGACTACACGGTACTTAGCAACAGCTGGCAGGAACATACATCGTTCTGAGGAGCAGAGTCAGGAGTGGGGGTGGGGAGGAGGCATCTGGAGGGTCTGGGAGACTGGGTAGGTCTGGTCCAGAACATTGTGGGGCGTTGAATCTTCTAGAAAATGCTGATGTCCCGTCTTGAGTCATTCTGCTCTGAGCGACAGATGGAAGTAGAGAAGCCTTTTGAACTTGTATGTGAGCTTTAAAATGAGGAAAACTCTCATCTCTGCCTTCAGAGGTCAGGGAGACTAGTCCGAAAGGTCACTGGCATCCATTGGTGACATTGCAGAGCTGTGGTCCCGAGGCAGGGAGTATTAAAATAGCAAACATCTTTGTAAGAGCACTCTGTGCACAGTGGCCATCTTTTTCCATTCCCGGGATCTTAAGTCACAAGGCACATGATTCAAGAAAACCACTGGGACTCGTTCCCCCCTCTGGGGAAGAGATGATGTATTTGTCCTCGGACTGAGGGTGATGGGGCGTTGTCGGTGCAGCAGACTTAGCAATTCAGTGATGATTCAGAGCTTGCTGTACAATGAAGGTGACTGGTGGGTACTGATGGATGAAGCCAAGCAGGTGTCTGCTCAAGACCAAGCCTTGAGGGACCTAGGATGAAGCTCGGCTGCTAAGCTAGAGCTTTGAAGAGATGTGGTAATGTACTCCCATGGAACCCCAGAAACCCTGGGGTACTTCTGCTCTGTCATATAAGGGTCTCTATGGAGCTCTGGTAGCGTAGTGGTTACGAATCGGGCTGTGAACCGCAGGGTCAGCAGTTCGAAACTACCAGCTGCTCCACGGGAGAAAGATGAGGCTTTCTGCTCCCGTAAAGATTTATAGCCTCGGAAACCCTGTTCAGGGTCACTATGGGTCGGAACCGACTCAACAGCACTTAACAACAGCAACATGAGTCAGAATCAACTCACCAGGTCCTAGCAGCAGCAGCTCTGTGCTACATGTGATTTTGGGGGTTCAAGACTGGGTAACTAGAGGATTACAGAGCCTTGTGGGGGAGGGAGGATTGTAAGTAATTAGTATTAACCTGGTTCTGCACATGCTAAATTTCTAATGCTGGAATAGCACCCAGATGGATTTGTGGATGAGGGCCTGGTCATTCTCCAGAGACAGTTTGAAATCACTAAGATTGGATTTATCGTCTGGGTCACCCAGAGTCCTCTGAAGCTCAGGGAGCCAGCTGTGGAAGACTCGGCTGTTTCAGCAGGTGGACTGGGAGGACGATGTGAAGAGATGAGAGGAGAGTCATCAGAAAAGGGGGAAATGGCTCAGGGCCTGTCAGGAAAACCAAGAACAGAGCTTAATTTTTCAAGTGACAGGTGTTCTTTGGCGTCAAAAGCTATGAAGAGAAATTTTTTGAACCAGCAGAATGGGGCTGGGTCTAATTTTTGCTAAGAGACAGTATTGTTCCGTGGTGTCAAGTCGGTTCCGACTCATAGTAACTCTATGCAGGATTTTCAGTTAGTGGCTGGTGGGTTTGAACCGCCAACCTTGTGGTTAGCTGCCCGGTGCTGATCCTACAGCACTACTAAATCATAAAGAGTGGTTTGCTGTTTGTTTTGCTATAAAACAAGTTATCTCTATTTACTCATGGAAGTCAAAAATTCAACCTTCACTACTGACATTTTGGGCCTGAGAATTCCTTTTTGTGAGGAGGCCACCCTGTGGACTGTAGGATATTTAGCCACATCTCCCGTCTCCACCCACTGATGCCTCCAGACATCTCCAAATGTCCCCAGTGGAGAACCAGAGGCATGGACTCTTCTCTAGCTCCATGTGTGGAAGGGCACCTCATCAGGCATTAAAACCCAAAACCCAAACCCACTACTGTTGAATCTGTTTTAAACCACGGCCTCATTGTTCTCTCTCAGGGCAAGTGGTGGGTTTGAACCACCAACCTTGCAGTTGGCAACCCAGTGCTTAACCCGTGGCACCACTAGAACTCCTTACATTAGACCCTGGAAGGTATAAAAAATCTGATGTCTTTTCATCATTAAGAAGATCGATTTCTAATTTTCAAAAATTGAGTTAAAACTACACATACATGCAAGGCAGTTATTCCTAAAATTGACATTATGGCAATTATGGATGGATATTGCAAAAGTACTAAATTGCAGGTATCAGTGTTCCAGTTCTGAGGGTTATGTAGCCCACATAGATCGTTGCAGGACATCTTGAAGTAGATCTATAGCAAAACTATAGTAAGCAATTTCCAAACGGATGTCTTTGGGAACTGCTAAGACTTCAATTATTCTCATTTCTAATGAAGACAAAACACTCTCACTAACCCATAAGTATTATAGAAATTCTGATTTTAAGAAATCTGACAATACCATTTATCTTCTGGTGGAAATTAGAATGAAATGTATTAAAAGTTCTCCACCAAAAGTTCCAAGTTCTTAAAAGAAAGATGGGGGCTTGGGATGATAATTTGACCTTGTTAACATTTGTGGGAAATAGTATCACAAAAAATAATCTCATAACAAGGTTTCTTAATATTTGAAGTAGATTCTCCATCAAAAGAAGCATGTGATTTCTAGCTCCTCGGTGGTTGGGTACTGTCTGCAGGCTTGCAGTTGGTAAGCAGCCATCCAAGGTACAGGAGGTCTTCCTTCATTTGGAACAACAGGAAAAAGGGGAGCCAGGAACTAACGGTGAATACATCTTGCATAGCTGGTTAGCTCCAAGAACAGCTCCTTCCTTTGTCATGAGACCAGAACTAGATAGTGACAATTTACCATTAATTGTTGTCATCAAAGATTATAGAAAAGAATCTTCATCAAAAGGGGGAAAATACAGAACAGAATTTCAATTTTTCAATAGAAGCCAGACTTTGTGGAGCACTTGAGGCTGGATGAATCCCTGAAACTGTTGCCCTGGCCTCATCTTGTAAAATTTAAATCTTTAACCAAAACTATCCCCTGTGAACCAAACGTTGTTGTTACATGCCGTTGAGTCGGTTCTGACTCATAGCGACCCTGTCCAAGGTATCTGAGAAGCGACTGGTGAGTTTGAACCACCAACCTCATGGTCCAAACTGACCTTGCAGTCCAGTGCTTATCCTATAGCACCACTCCAGGATTTATCTTAATAAGTAAAGTATGTCTACCATGAACATTGTGTTCTTTTGAAGAATTATCTGTGTAGAATTCAATTGAGAGCAACTTGAAACATTGGATGAGAAGCTTTGGAGGCAAGGAGCAGAGAAGCAAAGAGCAGGGGATCAGAATGTGCTGTGGGAAGAATATAATCAGTATGACTGCCGCGTCCAAGTGGAGATTACTGAAATGCTGTGTGCGTTTTCACCAAAGTAAAAATTTTATATGATCTCTAAAGTTGAAATTAAAGACAAAAAAGTTAACAGGTTGTCTTCCCAGCCTTTGCCTCCCTTGTTGCTTAGGAACAAGGGAGCAGCTCTGGATTCTGCTGAGTGTGACACTTAACCCGACGGTCTTCTTGTCTTCATTGCAGACTGCGTCATCTGCCATTAAAGGTGCTATTCAGCTGGGCATCGGATACACGGTGGGGAATCTCACTTCCAAGCCAGACCGAGATGTTCTCATGCAAGACTTTTATGTGGTAGAAAGTGTGTTCCTGCCGAGGTAAGGACATTCTCATTTGAGACAATTTCCTCGCTAACACACCCTTCTCAAGACGCCCCTGGTGAATGCCATTTTCAGCACGCCCACACAGTGGCACTTTGTTGTTGTTGTTAGATGCTATCGGCTCAGTTCCAACTCCTAGCGACCCTGTACACAACAGAACGAAGTACTGCCTGGTTCTGCTCCAGTCTCACAACTGTTGTTACACTTGAACCCATTGCTGCCGCCACAGTGTTAATCCATCCTGTTGGGGGGTCTTCCTCTTGTGTGCTGACCCTCCACTTTACCACTGGAACTATGGCAAGCAGCAAGAGAATTGTTTTTGCTGCAGCGGATGGCTGGCTTAGTTTTTGTTTTTGTTTTAGTAATGTGGCGATGGTAGATGGGTTTCATCCCTTCTGGCCAGTTGTACATTGGGCAGAGGTAGAATTGGAAGGTTTTGAGATTCAGTGGGAAGGAATGAGGCTGTTCAAGAGCAGTATCTGACCTGGGTTGGTTGAGGAAGAGTGGGCTTCCAGGAGGCACCCACTGGCGATGGGGTTTGCTGACCTTCATAATTGGACCCCACACCTGAGTTCAGTCCTACAGCTCCTGGTTCCTGATGCCTTTGACTTCATCCTTCTCCAGAAAATCTGAGATGCCTGCTGTTTTGAGACTGGAATTTGGCCTAAACACCAAAGTTACCCATACACATTGTCCTAATTTGGGTCATATTTGGTGGGGAGAGTGGGAATTTAATAAATAACTTGTTTGGTTAAGTGCTATCGAGTCGGTTCCAACTCACAGCAGCCTTGTATATGATTTCAGAGGCTGTATCTTTGTGGCAACAGAAACCTCCTCTTTATCACATGCAGCAGCTTGTGGGCTCGGACCATAGACCTTGTTTGTAATCCAGTGCTTATCCCACAGAGCCACCACGCTCCCAGGAAACCCTCTGTAGGGTCTCTGTGAGTCACAACCAACTCAATAGCACTTAACAACAACTGAATTGTTCCAACTTTTTAATGATGAAGTATTACAAGTAGATTAGGTAAAAGGGGCCCTGGTGGCACAGTGGTTAAGACTCAGCTGCTCACCCATAGATCAGCAGTTCAAACCCACCAGCCACTCCATGGGAGAAAGAGGGACAGTCTGTTTCCTTAAAGCGTTACGCCTTGGGGGTCCTCTGGGGGAGTTGTGCTCAGTCTTACCAGGTTCCTGTGAGTCGGAATGAACTCAAGCGTTTGGGTGATTTTTGGTTAAATGACTTGTTTGACGTCCTAAGAAGGATAACCATCCAAATTCAGGCCAGTGGATACGATCACTACAAAACACAGAGACGCTTCAGCTGTATGCGTCATGGTTCCTTTTTAAGCAACGTTTTGAATTCCTTTTTATGTATCATAAATATCACGCATACATTTTCAAAGATAAATTCAAAAACGAAGGAAAAAAGTTTGTGGGAAAATTCCATTGTCTATTTATCCCATTTCCTGACAAGCTTTGTGAAGTCCCCTCATATATATTTGGGGACAGGAACCCAGGTTTATAAATCCCTAAAGGAGCTGAAGTCTTTCTCCCTGGGTGTATAAATGGTGGACAGGCTGGACTGCGTACCAGAAGCTTGGTGATTTGAGTCCACCCAGAATCTCCTTAGAAGAAAGTTGAGGCAGACTACTCCTCCCACAAAATCATTCACAGGAATCCTGGTGCGGGGCAGATTGCTGGGACCCCTGAACCTGTGGCCCTCAGTCCTTCTTTGCGCCTGAACTCACCCCTGTGGCTCAGCATTCAGCCCTCTAAGGAGAAGAATAACACTTTCCTCACAACAACCCACCCTAGGAGACCAAAAGGGCAGCACTGACCCAAGGGGGCACTTAGGGTCAGCACTGGACTTCAAACCACAAGGACAACAGTTCTAAGCCTCCAGTTGCTCCTCGGAAACTCTAGACAGGGTCACTGTGAGTCAGAACTGACTCAATGGCACTTAACAACAACAACAACAAAGCTCAGAAGGCAGGAAGAAAACAGAATCACAAAGAAGGATGAAGGGAACCCTAGGAAGGAAATAGGAAGGTGCTGTTACATTATGGGGTTGGTAATAATACAAAGTTACTGTAAAAAATACATCTACGTATGGAGCACGTTCTGACCAGACACCCGTGGGGTCATCGTGAATCTGGGTCAACTCCTCAATAACTGGTTTTACTGGCTCCCTCGAAATGTGGATGTAAGAAAGAATACAGAACTAGGTCCCCTCACTCTGCCCCAATCTCTATCATCAGGATATTTAGAAAAATTATTTCACTTTCAATTTAAAATACATATCCAATATCCAAAATGTATAGTCAAAAACCTTTTTTTAAATTTTTTTTTAATTTTAAATGGCACCACACACTAAGTCTTGCGTGCTCCACTAAGAGCCTTACCATCTCTACGTCCCTCCACATAGAGATGGTGGGGTGCTTGGCCCGGGAAGGAGGCCCAATGGAGTGCTGGAGAATGATTGTCAGGGATTGTATGTTGGAGGTGGTCCTCGCTGAGTTGGCATCTGTCTTCCCCGATGGCCGTGTGGCCTTTGTGATGTCACCTTATGCAGAACCGTGCAGGATGGTGGAAGAGATTGATTCTAGAGAAGATGTCCATGCAGGATGCAGAGCTAGAATCTAAAGTAAAAGTTTCCTTTGCTAATCTTTCTCTCTTTCTCTGAACATCTGAACCACAGTGAAGGGAGCAATCTGACGCCAGCTCATCATTACCCAGATTTCCGATTTAAGACATACGCTCCACTGGCATTCCGATACTTCAGAGAACTGTTTGGTATCAAGGCTGATGATTACTTGGTAAGAATCTGCAGTTTTCCTTCCTCCTACAGAAATGTGCAATGCATACCCTTGTCCCCTGGAATGGCAACAAGTAACTTGTGTGTCCTGCTTCACAAAGCTTTGGGGAATGGTAAAAGTTCCCTGTTTAACAGAGACTATAAATTTAGCTTCAGGAAATGTGATTTGACTGTGTAATTGTTACCTGATAGGTCCTAAATCTTCCGGGGGTGGTAACCAGCACTCACATAGCTGTGGTGTGCTTCATTCCTTGGGAGAAGGATTCTAAAAGATACATTGTGTTTAGTTTTAAGTACACCTGTGGACTTGGCTGACTGGATCCTTTGGGCAAACCCTGATTTATACCATTTAGCTCAAACCTGTTTTGGCCTACAACTCTTTCCCCCTTGACCTGCAAACGTGGATCTCATCTTAAAGCCGTTGGAGGGTTTCCGATCTCACCCATCTCTGTGTGAGAACACGTTAGCGTGTTTTTCTTAGGAATGTGGACATGTTTTCCTGGAGATTTTTCTTTTCATTCTTATCTCCCCTGGCACACACAAGGCATACACACAAGAGCCTTTTTGTCGGGTCATCTGATAGGACCTAAGTGGTACTTCGTTCCTATTCCAGCAGCCCGGAAGTCCCTTTTCTGTGGAGAATGGTTTATTTGACAACCTGACCGTGGTGAGCACCCTGGGGCACCTCAAGGTTGATTGCCAACAAGCCACGGGCAGGGTGCCATCAAATATTTATTATTCTCCTTTTGGACGGATAGGAATCAGATTGGAGCAGATCCTGGAGTAGAGCTCTTCTGAGGGAGTAAAGCACACTTTTCAAGTAGAACAAAGAAGAGTATTTGGAAAGGCATCTTGAATTTGGGTAATGTGCAAATCATTGAATTCAAAGCCGGTTTTGTTCTGTGATGCTGAGAAAACCTGGGAAGAAACTTCTTCAGGAAGAACAGCACGTGACCTCTGTCTGATGGAGTAATACTGGTTCCTCCAAATCCTGTAGACATTGAGTGGGTTTCGACTCATGGTGCCCCGTGT
>NW_006408574.1:4835830-4838320 GCF_000296735.1 Chrysochloris asiatica | reverse complement strand
AAGGAGCACTCTGGCTGCACTTCTTCCAACACAGATCTGTTTGTTCTTCTGGCAGCCCATGGTACTTTCAATATTCTCCTCCAACACCACAACTCCAATGCATCAATTCTTCTACGGTCTTCCTTATTCACTGTCCAGCTTTCGCATGCATATGAGATGATTGAAAACACCATGGCTTGGGTCAGGTGCACTTTAGTCCTCAAGCTGACACCTGTGCTCTTCAACACTTTAAAAAGAGGTCTTGTGCAGCAGATTTGCATGTGTGTGTTTATGTGTTTGTATAGATGTATGGATGTGCATCTGTAAGGTGTGTGTATATGTATGTATGAATGTGTATATGTATAGGTATGTGTAAATTTGTATGTGTATAATGTGTGTATATATGAATATGTATCTATAATGTGTGTGAATACATATAGGTATCTATATATGAAGGTGTATTGTATATGTATGTGTACATATGTGTGTGGTGTGTTTGTACATGTGTGTAAATATGCATGTATATATAGGTATCGGTGTGTATGGAGGTGTATGTGTGTATATGTGTGTGCATATGTGTATAATGTGTGTATGTGTATATGTATATAAGTAGAGATATCTCTGTGTGTGGACATGTTTGTATATGCATATGTGTATAATATGTGTGCATGTGTGAATGAATATGTATGTGTATAATGTGTGTGTGTGAGTATAGGCATGTGTAAGGAGCTCTGGTAGCATAGTGGTTACGAATTGGGCTGTGAACCTCAAGGTCAGCAGTTCGAAATTACCAGCTGCTCCGCAGGAGAAAGATGAGGCTTTCTGCTCCCATAAAGATTTACAGCCTCGGAAACCCTGTTCAGGGTCGCTATGGGTCGAAACCGACTCGACGGCACTTAACAACAACAACAATAGGTATGTGTGTGTGTGGAGATGCATGTGTATATGTGTGTACATATGTGTATAGTATGTGTACGTGTGTGAATAGGTATATGTATGATGTGTGTGTGAATATATGTGTGTGAGTATAGGTATGTGTGTGTATGTGTAAAGATGTCTATATATATGTATAGGACAGAGATGAGAGAGACTGAATAAGTATGAACAGCTTGCACTCATGAAAAGTGCCCGAAGGTGCCTGAACCCCAGTCCTGCACAGCCCTTATTGGGCACAGCTAATTAAAATGTTCCCACCAACTTGATTTGCTTTCAAGAGGTTGTTTAAAGGCGAATGTGCCACTGTATTGCATGATGTGAGCAATAGAATTTCAGAGCATGGTGGCAGTCTTCCTGGTCAGCATCATTTACCAGTCTGTTGGACACTGACACCAAGGTAGTAGTGACCCTCAGAGGATTTTTCATTTGGACCAAAACAATGTATCACAGACTCCTGGTGCTACAGTGGTTAAATGCTGATCAAAAGGTTGGCAGTTCGAACCTACCCAGTGTCACTGCAGGAGAAAGACCTGTGAATTTGTGTCTGGAAAGATTAAACCTGTTTGTTATTGTCCACTTGAATCCAACTCATAGCAACTTGACAACTGCACAAGTTTACAGCCAAGAAAACCCTGTGTGGCAGACGACTATTCCACGGGGTCACTGTGAGTCAGTATGGACTTGGTGGTACAGCAAAACGGCTGTTATCAGATAAACAATGCCAACCAACCAAACATAACCAATCAAGCCATAGCGATCAATGAACGTCACAATACAGCCATCTTTGACAGTATCACATGTGATGTCACTGCTGGGAGAAGCGTTCCCACCTCTCCCTGGGAGATGTTTGCTTTCTGCAGACAGCTCTTTCCCATTGCCCTCAACTCGTCTGCAGTTTTCACCCTTGCCCACGTGTACTCCTGCCCGTGCAAAGGGGCTGTGCCCGGGAGGCACATTGTCTAGTGAGTCCAGGATCTGCCTGCACAGTGTATGTGGACCTCATGCCTTTATTTTCATGATTTCATGAGACACCTGGCTTTACCTCGTGCTTCACTGAGAATATTTCAGTGCACATTTTAGGTGGGAAACCTCAGTGTGTCCCCAGACACATGATGGCTCTTTCTTTTGTCTTGATGGAGTGTAACCAATCATGTAATTTAAAAAATAGCCACGTGGTCACTATCTGTAAGAAGTTTCAGAAGCATTCGGGGTCTCTGGGTAGTGCAAGTGATCAATACCAGCAGCTGCTCACTGTAAGGCTGGAGGTTCAAGTCCAGCCAGAGGTTCCTTGGTAAACACTCTGGAGCATACTCGAGGTTGTCATGAGTTCTGATCAGCTCTCCAGCAACTGGTTTGGTCTGATTGTTATTGCTGATTAATAACATTTGTAAAACTAACTACTTTCAGTATTATTATCTTTATTTGGTGTGTGTGTGTGGGGGGGAATCTGAAGAGCCAGTTCTGTTCTATTCTATCTTTATTTTGAGGAGGAGGGTCCCAAGAACAAAAGGTGATCAGTTACTTACTCGAGGCCACAAAACTAGCAATTAGCAGAGCCAGTAGTTTACAGAATCT
>NW_006408574.1:4823871-4835550 GCF_000296735.1 Chrysochloris asiatica | reverse complement strand
CATGGACCAGCCAATGCCCTGTGCTCCCCCTTGGTTCTCCCAGCACTCCACCAGTGGTCTGATGGCCCTTTGTGTTTTCCTGGCTTGTCTACACTCGTTCAAGAGCCTGGGTTCCGATGCTGACCAGCAAGAAGAACAAGACAAAAGGCTTGTTACTTGAACTCCATCTATTCTGAGACCTAGAGAACTAGATGGTGCCCAGTTACCTCTAATGACCATTCTGATCAAGACCAAGTTGCAAGGGCTCTGAATGAAAGGGAGAAAAAATATGAAACAGAACCTCAGATTCTTCCAAAGTCCAGACTGCTGGTCCAGTTGAGACTAGAGTACTGAGACTATTGCCCTGAGATATTCCAAAAATCCTGAACCGAAACTATGTTGTTGTTGTTGTTGTTAAGTGCCATTGAGTTGGTTTCAACTCATAGTGACCCTATAGGGTTTTCAAGGAGCAGATGGTGAGTGTGCATGGCCAGCCTTGTGGTTCAAAGCAATCTTGCGGTCCAGTGCATTGTCCTACATGCCACACCAGGACTCCAAACCGTAACTACCCCCTTTTAACGCTAAGTAACAGATTGGCTCGTAAATGATTTTTTTTTTTTTTTAACTCATCTCTGAGAGATGGGTGATTCAATAGTGAGTAATTGTTATCCCAACTAATTGTGACTGTCACAATAAAGGTAGAAGTTTTGTAACAAAAATGGGGAAGTAGTTAATCTTACAGTCCAGGAACAGAGGACCCTAGGACCATCAAGGGAGAAGAGCACAAGCAGAATGCGGGACCCTATTCAGAGAAGCAGCAACACCGGAGATGAAGGCAGAGATGGGGACATGGAGAGAGGGAGCAGCTGAGGACTCTAAACTCATGGAAAGAGAGGGACCGAGTACAGGCAGCCAGGAGGCAGGTTTGCAGGAGGTGCTCTTTGGTTGTTTAAATTATAAATATTCCTGAGTGTTTTTGTGTACATTCACACACACACACACACACAAAAAAAAAAAAAAAAAAAGAGGGAATAGAAGCAAATACTTTCAAATGGTGATGCATGGAGGAGATTGTAATCAATGCAGTGAAACGATGGTGTAAAACCAATGTTCTCCCATGTAAACTATCATTCAGTTCACAATAAAAAATAAAAATCATCCCTGTGAGACTGAAGGGTCAATGCTGACTCTAAAGCGCAGATGACCGGGGACGGGGAAGGAACCACCTCCAGCAGGAAGTGAATGAGGAAGCTGGCACATTGGGAAAGAAGGAACCAATGGCTCAGATCCACTTTGTGTAATTGTCAAATGGGAACCAAACTTGCCTTGAAACCTTTGCTAAAAGCACAGTAAAAGATGCGAGGCTGGAGGGAGGAGGGAAAGAAGGTAGAAGATGGGAATTGTTTGTGGCTTTCAGGAAAGCCAGGGCTCCTGGTTTTAAGCTTGTCTTACTTTTCCCTTTCAGTTCTCCATCTGCAGTGAGCCGCTCATCGAGCTGTCCAACCCTGGGGCCAGTGGGTCCTTGTTTTTTGTGACCAGCGATGACGAGTTCATCATCAAGACCGTCCAACACAAAGAAGCGGAGTTCCTACAAAAGCTCCTGCCAGGTTACTACATGGTGAGTCAGTGCATGCCGTGAATGCTGCTAAATAACAAAACCCCAAACCAGTCCTGACTCACAGCGGCCTGCCCCTTAGGGTTTCCAAGGCTGTCCTCTCTGTGGAGCGTTCTGTTTCTTCCATGGAACAGCTGATGGATTCCAACTGTCAGCCTTTAGGATAACAGCCAAGTGCTTTACTGATGTGCCCACGGCACTATTACTGTTGTTAGCGGCTTTATCGTCAGTTCACGCTGTTATTGTTAAGTACTGTCAAGTCAGTTCCGACTCATAGTGACCCTGTATAGGGTTTCCGAGAAGCAGCTGGTGAGCTTGAACCTCCAACCTTGTGGTTCATCCCGATTTTGTGGGTCTGACACATTAACCCACAGAGCCACACCAGGGTTTCTGACACTTTAATTCTTAACCTGAACAGAATTCAGCTGGTCGCCTCAAGAAGGTACCTACCTGTGGTTAGCAATGCAGCGCTCAGCTTACAGCGTGACTAGGATGCCCCAGGTTCTATAAACAACACATATTCAATATCAGCTCTTCTTAACAGCTGCACCTTCCAATTTAGGGTCCACTGCCAGGGGGATACAAAGAAGCCAAACTGTATCAAACTGGTACATTTTTACAGCAACCCGTGAACCTCCACGTCTTAAAAACGAAGTTTCCATTTTTCACCGATTGTACTATTTATAGTTAACCTTTTGAAGTTTGCTAATATTCAGCCCCAGTGAAGAGAGAAGGAAGATGTGCAGCCTTGGTGGTGATGTTGGGGTTGTGTCTTGGTCCGGCCATTTTGGAGGGCCAGGTCTTCAGAGGCTATTCAAGTCTAACAGACTCCTTTACTCACAGCAGCCCACTTCCTCTCCAGCTGCCTGAGACAGTGACCACGCTGATACCAGGCTCTTTTTTGCCCAGTTTGACCCCTTGCCTTAGAGTCAGTTCCAGCCCTGTGGGATAGACAAGAACTGCCCCACATGGTTTCCCAGACTGTCATCTGTAGAGAAGCTGACTGCCACGTGTTCATTCAGTGGAACCACTGACCCACTTCTCCCTGGGGCCAATTTGGGAATGATGTGCCTTTTCAATGTAGCCAATTTTCAGTGCCCTTAGTTTATTTCCAGTGATGACGTGCAGAAATAAGAAACGGCAACATTGTTGCAACGTAACAAAGACGGTTTCATCCAGTTTCTAATGATGGTATCAGCATGAAAGTCTGTTTTTCATGAAGCATAAAAATGTACCACTTTAAACATCTCCCTGTTTTCCTACTTTCAGAATTTAAACCAGAACCCAAGGACCCTCTTACCCAAGTTCTACGGACTCTACTGCATGCAGTCCGGCGGCATCAACATCCGCATCGTGGTGATGAATAACGTCTTGCCTCGCGCCTTGAAGATGCACTTCACCTACGACCTCAAAGGCTCGACCTATAAGCGCAGAGCATCGCGGAAGGAGCGAGAGAAGTCAAACCCCACCTTCAAGGACTTGGACTTCCTCCAGGACATGCGCGAAGGGCTGTATTTCGATACGGAGACGTACAACGCGCTGATGAAAACGCTCCAGAGAGACTGCCGGGTAAGAAATGCTCCCACTGGGCTCCCATGAAGGGTCAGCTGTGACAGTGCCACCCTGGGCCAACAGCCACCCAAAGCGCAGACTTGAGGACAGGCGGAATCTCTTTTGGCCCCATTCCCATGCTGATCCATGCTTCTCTGGGGTTGATGCCATTGGTGAGTCATAAGAGAGTTCTCTAGAATCTGTTCACTGTTGTTGTGGTGTTGAGTCGGTTCCGACTCATAGTGACCATGCAGAGGGTTTCTGAGGAGTGGCTGATGACCTTGAACCGCCAACCTTATAGTTCACACTGACTTTGTAGTCCAGAGCATTAACCCACAGTGCCAGTAGAGTTTACAAATAAAGGAACCCTGGAAGCATAGTGGTTTACGTGTTAGACAGCTAACCACAAGGTCAGCAGTTCGAATCTACCAACCACTCCATGGGAGAAAGATGAGGTTTTCAGCTCCCATAAAGATTTACAGCTTCGGAAACCCTATACAGAGTCCCTACAAGTCAGAACTGACTCAACAGCACTCAACAAGCACTGCCCGAGTTTACCAATAAGCAAAGTCGCTTGCAGAGTCCCTGGGGGTACAAACTGCTAACACACTCGCCCATTAACTGGAAGGTGACAGGTTCTGTTCCAACCAGAAGTACCTTGGAAGAAAGGCCTGGTGATCTGCTTCTGAAAAATGTGCCGTTGGAAGCCCTGGGGGGCACAGTACTACTCTGACAGATGTAGTTGGGTCACCGGTGAGTCCGAACCAATTTGATAAAAGCTTTCTTGTTTGTTTTTTTAAAGTTACCTTCTTTGATAAAACACATCTGGAAAGTTGTTTTCTTTTCACCATCCCCTGTGGAGAAGGTAGTTATAGAGGAAAAAGAAGGTAGGCTTCGTGCAGTGATTTGCAAGATAATCTTGGGCAAAGTAAGCTTCCTCCAATGGGACTGGTGTGTGCATGCGCGCGGGAACGTTCAGGGAAGAGTGCGTGTGCTGAAGGTGGTTCCTATCGTCTGAGTGACAAGGGGCCGTTCCAGGTTGTAGAGTCTGAAGTTCACGGTCAGCAGTCTGGTTAGTTTAGAAAAGTGAAATCAATGTAGTTACGCTTTATCTGACCTCGTGCAAATACAAGTCTTTTTGGTGAAAAGCTGCGAGGCTACAAGTCTGATGGCTGCTAACAGATGGCTTAATAAAGCCTCAGGAATGTCACTTGGAGGAAGGTCCGGCTACTCAGTTAAGCCTAGTGGAGGGGGCAGTGGGTGTGGAAGAGGGGTAAGCATGGTGGGAGGTGGCACCCAGGGCTGCAGGGCTGTGTGGGGACAGGGACCAGGGATGGCACTCACAGAGCTCTGGCCTGGACAGGTGACCGACATCTTTGCAGGGATGCACTACTCTGCCCGACCCCAGCTCACTTGCAATGAGGAAAACAGTGTAACCTCCTGTTTAATGGACAAGGTAGAAATTCCCTTTAAGGAACCAGAGCCCCAAACCCAGTTGCTGTCTAGTTTTCCCAAGTCATGGTGACCCCACGTGTGTCATTGTAGAACTGCGCACCATGGCACTTTGGTGACTGACTTTTCCACAGTAGATGGCTAGGGCTTTACTCTGAGGTGCCCCTGGATGGATTTGAACTTGCTACCTTTTGGTGAACAGATGAGCATGTTGACTGTGTGTACCTCCCAGTGACGCACTTGAGTAACACTATCCTCCCGTTTCTGGGTTTTCTCCCCATTATAAACTCAACTCACTCCCAGCAGTTGAGTGGATTCCAACTCATAGTGACCCTGTATAGGGTTTCCGAGGCTGTCAATCTTTATGGGAGTAGGTCTCCTGAGGAGCGGCTGCTGGGTTTGAACTGCCGACCTCGTGGTTTCTCAATCCGGTGCTTTTCCCACAGTGCCACACTAGCACTGGTGCACAAAAAGGCATCCATGGTGTCATTTTCATCATTGATAAAAACATCACTTCACAGCCCTTTCTACATGTTGCATTCTTACAGTCTGCCCGGCCAGGCAAAGACTTGAATGTTCCTCTTGGTAGCTCTTCACACATTTGAAGTCAGTAGTGTCCACTGAGGTGAAGACCCTTGTCCAGTGGCAGAGTCCACACCTCTCTGAACTATATAGCTTTGCCCTAAGGCTTTCTCTTGTCTTCTCATTTTCTGAGAAAATGAGGGCGGGACCATGAGAAGCAAGCAAATGAATACTAATAAAATGTGTCCAGCAGACCTATTCAGACAGCAGTGGTGTCTGATTCCTGGTTTTCTTAATAAATGCACGGAAGAAACGGCACACCCACGTTTGGAACATGGAACGTGGGGAGTCTTTTTCTGCCATCTTCTGCAACCGCACATTTCTGCGTCTGTACAGGGTTCCTCAGTCCACTCACGTCTCCTGAGCCCAAGACTGGAGGATCCCGGGCCAATGCCTCTTTTAAGGTGTATGGTTCTGGTGGCACTGTGGAGGAAGCATGGGATTGCTAATCTCAAGGTTGGCAGTTCAAACCCACCAGCCATTCCTCAGGAGAAAGAAGAGGCTTTCTGCTCCCGTAAAGACTTCCAACCTTGGAAACCCTATATAGAGTCGCTGTACATTGGAATCAGCTCGGTAGCAGTGGACTGGTTCTGGTTTGGGGTTGTAGTAACTTCTTGTTAAAAGTCAAGTGTAGAGAGGCATTCTGAGGCTACGTCTCTGCCACTCCTGGCATCTGACCTGCTTCAGGGTTTAAGAGAAACAATCCCACTGCTGTCGAAGCAATTCCAACTCATGGAGACCTTACAGGACGGGGGCCAACAACTCCCTAGGGCTCCCCAGGCTGTGACACTTTATGGGAGCAGACTGCCACATCTTTCTCCCGAAGAGCAGCTTATGGGTTTGAACCAATGATATTATGGTTAGCAATCCAATGCTTAGCCCACTGCACCACCAAGACGCCTTTTTTACGAGACCTTAGTCCAATCCACTGCCATGGAGTCAGCTCCAGCTCCTAGCAACACTCACTACGTAAGCAGAACAAAGCATGGCGTCCCCGCGTCTTCCTCACAGTCGTTGGTGTCCCTATGTGTTGTGTATGGGGAAAATGAAATCCACTTCAGTCAAGTCCATTCTGACTCATAGTGACCCTGCTGGACAGTAGAGCTGCTCCTTAGAGTTCCTGAGGCTGTAAATCGTCACAGGAACAGACAGCCTCATCCTGCTCCCAACAGGTGACTGGTGGATTTGAACAGCTAACCTTGTAACGCCTGTACCACTAGGGCTCCTGTGTCTGGGAAGGGAGAGGTAAAGAACCAGACCCTTCTCTTGACTGATCCCCTGCCTGGTGTGATACAGTCTACACCAATGCTGAGCTTGGCCCTGGGACACACTTATTAACCTCACTTGTCACTTATATCAAAACACAGGAAGGAGGATTTGTTAAAACCATCCCCTGTGGTTCCCACTGGAGGTGCAGCAGATTTGAAACCTGCTCCTCCCTGGGCTTGGGGACTTCAGGGACACTGCCATGCAGCCAGCTGCCCGACTCCATGACCTGAACCCAGTGTGTCCTCCTTTCTCTTCCTCTTTATCCCAAACCAAACCTACTGCTGTCGAGTCAGTTCTGACCCGCAGTGACCCGACAGGACCAGCCCATGGGGTTTTCTAGGCTGTCATCTTCATGGAAACAGATAAGTACATGGAAGCAGCAGTGAAGAAATCCAACGACTTTGGATTGAGTGAGTGAATCTGCTACACAAGACCCCAAAAGTGTTCAAGAACAAAGGTGTCACTTTGAGGACTAAGGGTCTTTTTAGTCACCTAATATGCATGTGAAAGTTGGACAGTAAATAAGGAAGAGTATAGAGAATTGATGCATTTGAGTTGATGGTTTTGGAGGAGACTATTGAGAGTATCATAGACTATCAGAGGCTCCTCCGCAGCAAAGGTGATGATTTGGACGTGTTATCAGGAGGCATCGGGCCCTGGAGAAGGCCGTCTTGTTACTGCTGTTAGATGCCATCAAGTCGGCTCTGATACATAGCGACCTTATGCACAACAGAACAAAAGCATCATGTGGTCATGTACCTACCACCCATGCAATCACTGCTAAGCTTGAGTTCATTGCTGCTGCCACCGTGCCAATCCATCTCATTGGGGGTCTTCCTGTTTTTCACTGACCCTCCACTTTACCAAGCATGATGTCCTTCTCCAGGGACTGGTCCCTCCTGATCATGCATCCGAAGTCTGGCCATCCTGGCTTCTGGCTGCACTTCTTCAAACACAGATTTGTTTGTTCTTCTAGTAGTCCATGGTACTTTAAAAATTCTTCTCTAAACATCATAACTCAAATGCATTGATTTTTTCACGGTATTCTCTATTCATCGTCCTATTTTCAAATACATATGAGGCTATTAAAAATACCATGGTTTGGGTCAGGTACAACTCAGTTCTCAAACTGACATCTTTCCTCTTGAACACTTTAAAGATATTTTGTGCAGCAGATTTGCCTAATGCAGTATGTCATTTGATGTCTTGACTGATGCTTCCATGAGTGTTGATTGTGGATCCGAGCAAAATGAAGTCTTAGACAACTTCAATCTTTTCTCCATTGATAAGAATGTTGTTTATTGGTCCAGTGGTGAGGGTTTTTGTTTTCTTTACATTGAGGTGCAGCCCATACTGAAGGCTGTGCTCTTTGATTTCCAGCAGTAAGTAAAAGACGCATTGTTATATGTTTATTGGGATATGCACTTGAGTGAACATGCAGGAGAAAGATGAGGCTTTTTGCTCCCATAAAGATTTACAGCCTCGGAAACCCTGTACAGGGTCGCTATGAGTCGGAACCGACTCCATGGCACACCACCACCACCACTACCAAATGAGTGAACACAGTAAACTGATTATAGGGAGAGCCAGGTTTCTATATATGCCTCCAAGAAACTCTCCTAGGTGCCTTTGGTGTACCTCACTGTGTACCTCGTTGTGCCTTTGGTGTAGCTCACTGTGTACCTCGTTGTACCTTTGGTGTACCTCACTGTGTTGCAGGAGTCCTTAGATAGTACAAATGGTTAAGGCACTCATCTGCTTTTTGAAAGGTTGGAGGTTCAAATCTACCCAGAGGTGCTTCAGAAGAAAGACATAGCGATCTATTTACAAATGATCAATCATCAAAAACCCTATGGAGCACAGTTCTACTCTGATCCTTATGAAGTTGCTATGGTTGTAATCAACTCATCAACAACTGGTTGTCGTTGTTAACTGCCATCAAGTCGGTTCCAACTCATAACGACCCTGTACAGGGCTCCTGAAGCTGTCAATCTTCAAGGGAGCTGACAGCCTCACCTTCATCCTGAGGTGCAGTTTGTAGGCTCAAACCAGCAGCTAGTTAGGTAGGATAGCTGTAGCTTCAGTTCTATTAAAGGGAATATCCAGTTTTACGACATTGCCTGGTGGTGTGGGCTAGACATTGGACTGCTAGTTGCAAGGTTGGTGGTTCAAATCCCAGCTGCTCCTCACAAACCCTATACAGGGTTACTATAAGTTAAAACCGACTCAATGGCACTTAGAACAACTACAAAGCCTGGCCGATTTAATAAATGAGAATTTAAGGGTTCCAAGAATGTAATAAAGCAGCCGATCTCTATTTTGAATCACTTGATGTTGGGAGTCATTTAGGAGTCCCCGGATGGCACGCATGGTTAAATCTTCGACTCTAGAAATCCAAACCCCACGTAGTGATGATTCGATTCTGAAAGGTCACAGCTTAAGAGAATAGGGAGCACGGGTCTACTCTGACACACGTGGGTCACTGTGAGTCGGAACTGACTCCAGAGAAACGGGTTTGGTTAGGTTTTGTTTTACAAAAGTATGTTTGTATTTGAATTCACGGAAGCAGTATTGTAAACAGTCACTGGACACTATTCTGGGTGCTTGTTCCCGTGGCCTCTGGGTGATGGTCTCCCCAGCTGCTCAGGTTCCTTCCTTGGCATTCTGCAGCTGCATCACCTGAGGGAGTTATTGCAGACAAGCAACAAGTGTGCCAGATGACAACAATGCTCGTAAATGGGAAATTGCTGCAGTCAGCTCAGAGAGCACAATTAGAAACTGTTTCTGTGGGAATTACTCATTGATAATCGAGTACAAGGATTTCTGATGTAACTTAACTATGAAGACTATGAAAAGTCCCACAACAGTGAATGAATTTACTAAATTATTGCATCCTGCCATAGTTATCGGTGATTCTTTGGGGGGAAAAAAACAACCTTAAGATGATGTTTATTACCCCTCTAAACCACCAACACGTTCTTCCAGGGAGTCAGACTTAACCGCCAGGTGTGATACTGCAGGTTAATGCTCTGCACCACTAGGCTGGTTCAAACAACGATGTCATTTGTTGTCATTAAGTGCCTTCTAGTCGGTCCTGATTCAGAGTGACCCTGTAGAGGGTTTCCAAGAAGAGGCTGGTGGATTTGAACCGCCAACCTTGTGGTTAGCAGTCCAGTGCTTATCCTACAGCGCCACCCCTAAATGGCTAGCTTATTGTCATTTAGTGGATGAGCAGCAAAGTTAGCAGTGTTTTAACAAGTGTTGAGCCCATTTTCTTGTTTCATACAAATGACTACAATCACAAAAAAATTAGTAACTTTCCAGTCTCTTGAAAAATACCAAATCTTTGAAAAATACCAAAACGTTTGGTGCAGAAACTGGAAGGTTACTTCGAACAATGCAAGTTTACAGACTGAGTCTTAGCAGCTGTAGGCAGATCTGCAACCATGCTACGTGTAAAACTTAATTTCCCACTCGGCTAATGCTTACCTCCGCGGGTATAATTTTGTTGAGTCCTAAAATGTTTGCATCTAGTTTTAACAGGCTCTTCTCTTTCTCTCTGTAAAATATATGTTGGTTGCATTATCAATTTGGCGAGGAAAAACCAAGTTTCCAGCTTCATAGAAAAGCTGTGTTTCTCTTTGGGGATGATGCTTAAATTTCAGCTGTTCTCTTCTCAAGAACCACACGGGTTTGCACTGTGCGGACCCACTTGCACCCGGGTTGTTTTGCCCGTTGCAGTGAGAGCTCAACTGTTGTGTCTGCTGGAGGCTATTACCGTCTGCTACTGCTCAGCCCTTGTGAGCAATTCATCTCCCCGTTTCCACGGGAACAATACTCATCTGTAGATGGAGAGAAGACAGAGTTGTCGAATACCCTTCCTGTCACTTCTTGCATCCCGGAAGTAAAATATCACAACCGGGAAATTGACACGAGCACATTCCACCGACCTTCTTTAGATGTGACGAGATTTACAGGAGCTCCTTTGTGGGAGCACATGTGTGTGCTTCTGTGCTATGTGCTCACCAGCAAGGTCACCACTCAGTCCTTTCCCAAGGGTCCCCTCCTACAGCCAAAGCTCCCTCCCTCCCTCAGACCCCCAGCCTTGACTGATACTCATCTGTTGTTCACTCAGCATCATCGTAAATTAAGTGCCGTGGAGTCGGTCCCCACTCATAGCGATCCTATATAGGACTTAACAAGGAGCGGCTGTGAGTTTGAACCACCCACCTTGCAATTCAAACCAACTTTGGGGTCCAGTGCAAATTCCGGAAGCACCACTGTGGCCTGTGATGTTGACTTTTGTGGCTTAGTAAGGACTCCTGCTGTGGCACTCTAGGATCAGCACTGGACTGCGAACCACAAGGTCGGTGGTTCAAACCCACCAGCAGCTGCTTGGAAACCCTGTACAGGGTCGCTAGGAGTTGGAGTCGACGCGACGGCACTTAACAACAACAACGACACAATTCCTTGGCGATCCACCCAAATCGTTGTGTATATGGATGATTCGTTTTTGTATCACTGGTGAGGGGTGCTTCATAGTGTGGAGTTTTGCAAGATGCTGGGCATTGGGGCAACTGTTTGCCATTCGCTAAAGAACCTGTGGGTGGGTGCCTGTTTGGATTTTTAATTCTGTGGACGATGGTGTGGCTCTGTGAGAGTAGCAGTTATCAGTTCTCTGGGACGAGTGTGTCCGAGGGCAGTGGCTATACCAGGTGATAAGCAAGTGTTTGCAGGTATGTCTCGTTTTATTCCGTTTCCCTTGATTACGCTTAGCAGGCGCCATTTTTCCAAAGAGGACTCGCTCCCTGCCTCTGTGTTGCATCTTGGTAAAGTTGCAATACTTCAAACTATTTAATCGTGGTGGTGGTATGCCACCAAGGTAGTTCTGACTCATAGCGCCCCTGTATAGGTTTCTGAGGCTGTGACTCTTTATGGGAGCAGAAAGCCCTCATTTTTCTCCTACAGAGCAGCTGGTGGATTTGAACTGCTGACCTTGCAGTTAGCAGCCCAACACCTAGGGTTCCTTTTTAATCATGGTATTACACACTTCATAAACTACAGGATAGTATTGATGTAACTTTTATATGCATATTGAGATACTTGCTTGGCTGGGGTCATGTGGAACCAAGCCCACGAAGTCTCTGAGGTCTGTCTCCTCTTCTGTTGGAAGCTGCCATACTCTTTTTTTTTTAATTTAAGGTTTTTATTGTGGATTGAGTGAAAGTTTA
>NW_006408574.1:4804827-4820324 GCF_000296735.1 Chrysochloris asiatica | reverse complement strand
TTCTTTCTACATCCTTGTTACCATTTGATGATGTCATTACGTTTTCATTTTAGCTGTTCTGATAGGTGTGTATCTAAATCTCTGTATGGACTATATAACATATACCTCTTGTTCTGATAGGTGTGTATCTAAATCGCTGTATGGACGATATAACATATACCTCTTGGCCTAATGTAGGATCAGCACTGGACTGCTAACCACAGGTTGATGGTTCAAACCCACCAGCTGCTCCTTGGAAACTATACAGGGTCACTATGAGTCAGAACCGAATCGACAGCACTTAACAATAACTTGGCAGTTGCGGTGTCTGGATTAAAGTATGTGCTGAATGCATGTTGCAAGATATGAATCAAAAAACACTTTTAAATGGAAAAAGTATGTATTCGTTTTGAAAAGAACAGTCAGGAACTATTTCTGTAGGAATTATTCATTTTTAACTTACTGTAATTATTATCTACTCCTGCGGGAAAAAAAAAAAAAATCCAATAAAGAAGCAGCTTAGAGATCTAAGGAAAAAAATGAATCTAAAAACAAGAGTTAAGTCAAAACACTGATAAGATGTCTGTGAGATTTAATGCAGCCAACAAACAGTGACTCGGAAATGGACTGGCCTGATGTGCACAACTTTGTACCTGTGTCCTTACGATTAAGCATTCCTGTAAGACTTTTACGGAAGAATATTGAAAGTACCCTGAGCTGCCAAAAGAACAAACAAATCTGTCTTGGATGAATTGCAGCCAGAGTGCTCCTGGAAGCCAAGATGGCAAGACTTGTTCTTACATACTTTGGACATGGGATCAGGAGGGACCAGTCCCTGGAGAAGGACATCATGCTTGACAAAGTATAGGGTCAGCAAAAAGAGGAAGACCCCCCTCCCCACCCCCACCCCCAATGAGATGGATCGGCACAGTGGCAGCAACAAGATACTTTAAAAAAGAAGGTTATTTAGACAAGTTCACAGCAACACACCTGGGAAAAGACTGGGATTCTTTAGTCTCGAATACTTCTTTCAGGACGAGCAGGAAGAGGAGTTTACTTCTCAACGCAGAGGAAGACATGTTTGGCCTCCCATTTTAGTTCTTTCTCAAGAAATTTTACAATGTCTAGTTTGGTTTGAAGTGAGTTTTAAAATAAACAGCCTCTGGCTTGAGAATACTTCATTTTGGGACTTAAAGAGAACTCTCAAAGGCTGTTCACACAGGATGCTACATCACAGATCAGTCCCCAATCTCCCTCGACAGAAAATTCCAGAAACAGTCAACTCCACAGAGCTGTTGCCTGTCTCAAACATAAGCTTTGTTTTTGAGTTAACAGGATTTCACTTGCATGCATGTTGACGATGGTTGGCATGTACCAATGGGCTCGATTTTGGTTTTTGCTAAAACTTTTTAAATTAAATGTCTGTGTTACTCCTGTAGCCCTGTCCCAAACCCACTTCCCTGCCCCAAACCAAATCCTCTCCCTGAAGTGGGGGCTCTTCCTACCTCCGTAGCTTCTATCCACACCTGGCACTTCCAACCTCTGTCTATAGATGACTCCATGTTTTTACTTTGGCAGGTCTGGCACTGTGGGTTAATGCGCTGGACCACAAAGTTGGTTTGAACCAGCTGCTCCTAGGAAACCCTATATAGAGTTGCTATGGGTCGGAATCGACTCAACAGCACTTAATTTAACAACAACTACAACACCCCACCCCACCCCCATTATACCTGAGCATCAAGCACAGTAAGCTTTCGGCTTTAACTTGGTTAGGATCTCCAATAGTCATTCTTTTTTATCTATGACAGCCCTAACCAGCCAGCAGCTACAATTCTCAAGTGTTAATTCTAAACTGGCATACAAGCACATTCCAGCTAAGCATTTCAAAGCATTCCACTGAATCTGACGTTTGAAAAATTCACATGCATGCAAAAGTAAACAGAATACGATATTGAATCCCCAGGTACTCTGTTCGCAGCTTCAACTGCAGCCCACCTTGTTCTCACTAACCCTCTCTCCCCCATAGAGTTTAAGTACATGTCAGGCATGATACCGTGTTACCCATATTTTAGTAAGGATTTCTAGGAGCTAAGGACTCCAGACAAAACAGAAGACCAAACCACAGCCCTCAAATTGACTCCGACTCCCACTGACTGTACAGAGTAGAGTAGATCGCCCTGGGGTTGCTGATGCCGCAAATCTTTACGGCACAGACTGCGTCCCCTCCCGTGGAGGAGCTGCTGGGTTTGAACTGCTGACCTTTTTGCTTAACCCACTGCACCTCTAGAGCTCTTCTTACCCATCATTATGCCTTTAAAAATGAATCCTATTTATTTGTTGTTAATTTCTGCTGAGTTGGTTCTGACTCATAGTGATTCTGTACAGGGTTTCCAAGGAGCAGCTCGTGGGTTTGAACTGCTGACCTCGTGGTTTGCAGTTCAATGCTGATCCTACAGTGCCACTCCAGGAGTCTGTGGCGCTGTGGGTTAATGCGCCAGACTGCAAAGTCATTTGAACTGCAAGGTCGGCAGTTCAAGCTCACCAGCTGCTCCTTGGAAACCCTATACAGGGTCACTATGGGTCGGAACCGACTCGATGGCACTTCATAACAATAGTCATTAAGTTGTCGGTGCTCCCGTTGCTAATTGTTTCAAATATGACTGTTTTTACAGTTTGAATCAGAACTTAAATAAGGTTTGCTTGTGAAATCCCCTTTGCCCATCTTCTTTCTTTCATTTGGGGTCTTTGTTGAAGAGACAGAGTTGTCCTTCCTGGAGTCTGAATTCCATTGGTTGCTTCCGGGGTTGACTGGCATGCCCTGCCTCTCCTCTGCATTTCCCATAAATGAGTTGTTGGATCTGGAGATCCGGTCACATTCAGAATCAAATGTGCTGTGTGTGCTTCCGTTCCACCCACTGCCATGATGCTTGTTGAGTCATAGAGCTGTCCCCCCCCCCATCCCCCCTAGGGCTTCCAAGGCGGTCATCTTCTGAGGAGCAGTGGGTGGGTTTGAACCGCTGCCCTTGCCCAGAGCAACCTGGTGCCTAACCCACAGTGCCCCCAGAACTCCCGTTCTTACACATCTTTCAGGAATACAGCAGTTTTTCAGAAGTCTCTGGGTTTATCCTGTCATTTCTCTGTCTGATGTCCAAGTCTAGTAGCTTTCCTTCAGGGGAGTGAGGAGACCCCAAGACGTGTTTCTGACTGAGGGTTAGCATCAAGCGCTCAGATGTTTTAAGACTTTTGCTTCTGACTGGGAGTCCAGTTCGGTGGTACAAACCACTAACACATTCACCTGACAACCAAAAGGTTGGGGGTTTGAACTCACCCGGCGGCTCCTCAGGAGAATGGCTCGGCCCTGTCAAGAGGACAGCCAAGAAAACCCGATTGGGCTGTTTCCTCTGTCACATGAAGTCATTATGAGTCGAAATCAACACAGCAGCTTCTACCCGCTGCCACCATGAGCCACCAGCTCCTCCTAGCAACCTGACTGGAGACAGTTTGCGGTGGGCTCAGAAGATGTAGGTGGGAAAGGAGGCCCAGCCATTCTGAGCACCTCTAACCATGAAGAGAGGGTATCAGTGTCTATGGTCGTGGGGACAGTCATGGCTCTGTGGTAGAGTTCTCATCTTCCATGCTGGAGACCCGGGTTCAATTCCAGACCAATGCCCTTCGTGGGCAGCCACCCCACCCCACCCCACTCCCATCTATCGGGGAGAATGGTGTGTTGTTGTGACACTGAACATCTTTCCTCAGATCTTCCGACTAAGACAAAGGCCTGGTGATCACCTCCAAAGAGTCACTCAGTGAAAACCACACTGATAGAACAGTTCTATCCCAAACCAGTCGGGGACAGTGCAGGACTGGGCAGCGTCTTGTTCTGTTGTGGATGGGGTCTCCATAAATCAGGACCTCACTAGACAGCTACCACTTATAATAACTTCCTTCTGAGTTAGCATGGATGCCACGTTCTGTTCCTATTAAGTAAGAGCCTTGCTCATGCATCTCCTACCAGAGAACCTCCTGGGGGACATGCGTTTGTCCCAGGAGAACCCGGGGGAGGGGACATGTGTTAATCCCAGGAGAACCTAAGTGAGGCACCCTATGCATTTGTTCCAGATCTTTGTGATCACATCTACTTTAACTTTAAGGTTTTTGCTATCGGTTAGTGTGGCGTTGTAGGATAAGCACTGGACTCCTCAATGTTGATGATTCAAACCCACTAGCTGCTCTGGAAACCCGATACAGGGTTGCTGTGAGTCAGAACTGCCTTGTCGGCCCTGAAAACAAGTGTGAGTTGGCATTAAACCATCCTCAGCAAAAAGGGGAGGCATGCCTGGCTTTGTTAAGACTAAGCAAACTGCTCCATTCCAGCTCCTCCCGGCTTTGAATAGCTCCTTTGACTTATTCCTGTTTGTTTTTTCTGCAAATGGGGAAGTGGAGCCCAACCCATAGCAGGTGGAAAGTCACCTGCATTTGCACCATCACCTGCATTTTGAATAGCAAATGCTTAAGTACACACTGCACCAGGGAGGCCAGGCAGACATGCCGGAAACAGGTGTGTGTCAGCGTGAGGGGCCACACTGCAGAATGGCAGGCACTCAGTATTTACAAGTGTTGGACCTCTGGTTCATTTAAAGGCTGGGTGTAGGTGAATTCGCATTACTTCTTCCTCATTGATGCAAATCTTAAATTGTTGTTGTTAAATACCATCGAGACAGTTCCGACCCACAGCGACCCTGTATAGGGTTTCCAAGGAGCGTCTGGTGAGCTTAAACCACCGACTTTGTGATTCAAACTGACTTTGCAGTCCAGCCTGTTAACCCACAATGCCACACCAGGACTTAAATACACAAAGCTAAAATCTGAAGCTAACAAAGGTCAGGTGATCTGTTGCCTTAAAGGTAACAGCCTGGTGGTTGGAGGTTGTGCGCTGTCGGGTTAGTTCTGACTCCGAGTGACACTGTGTAGGGTTCCTGAGGTTGTAAATCTTTACAGGAGCAGAAAAACCTCTTCTTTCTCCCATGGAGCAACTGGTAGATTCGAACTGCTGACCTGGTAGTTAGTCCAACATGTAACCCACTACACCACCAGGACCCCTTAATGATAACAGCCTGAAAAACACTATAGTGCTGGTCTTCTCTGCCTACAGGGTCTCTAGGAGTCAGAAACAGCTGAACAGCTCTCCACAGCAACAGCAAGACTGTGCTTACTACTCCCAAACCAGGATTTCAGTATGGTGGAGATGAGAAGCGCAAAGCCCTCTGCCATTTGCTTCTATCTGAAGAGAGCATCCTAGCTCCACAATTTCCCATGGCACCGTTAGCACGGCACAGTCTTGTCCCCTCCGTGCGTCTGTGTCACTTCATGGGGGGAATGAGGCACGGACACATCTCACAGAGAACCAAGCATTGGGTCAGTGGCGAGGACACTCACTCACCCTTCCTGCCTCCCCAATCTTAGTGGCTCTCGCTGTTTGGGAAGTTGGTTCTCACTGCTACAGCTCTTGGCTCACAGGTGAAGCCACTCTATTCTGGCCTACTTTCTGACAGTCCCCAAGCTACTGCAGGTTCACTTCCAGACCACCTCAATAAAGGGAAAACCACAATCAAGTCAGGCACACACATTATTTGGTTTTGACTTACAGCCACTTGAAAGGAGAAGCGGGAGTGGAGAACATCCTTTGGACCTGGGGTCCCGGCCCTGTGAAACTCCCAGATCCTGAGAAGACCAATGCCAGACACGTGGGGAGCTCCAAGGAATGCTGGGCCCACAGGTGCTGAAGGGAGACCAGACCTTCCTCCAGAACCGGTGCTCTGCACTCAGATTTCTAGCCTCCCAATCTGTGAGATCCTGGTGTGGCGCTGTGGGTTCATGCGCTAGACTGCACAGTCCGTTTGAACTGCAAGGTTGGTGGTTCAAGCTCACCAGTCACTCCTTAGAAACCCTCCAGAGGGGTGCTATGGGTCGGAACCGACTCAACGGCACTTAACAACAACAACAGTCTGTGAGAGGCTAACTTTCTATTTGTTAAAGCCAAAAAAAAAAAAAAAAAAATTAAAGGGTTGACACCAGACTATAATCTATGAAGTGTCCAATAGTTCTGGTCGCTGGGGAGATGCAGGGTTAGGAGCGGGAAGGCCTCTGGTCACAAGATTTTCCTCAGCTGTTCAGTCCATAACCTTGTTCTCTATGCATCTGCTGAAAGACACCATAATCGGTCTGAAGGGATCTTGGTTGTGTAGTAGGTTAGGCGATGGACTGTTAACTCAAGGCCCCCAGCCTCTCCAGGGAGGAAAGGTGAGGTCGTGTACTTCGGTAAAAAGGTTTCCTTTTTTAGCTCAGAAAACCTCGGGAGCACTTCTCAGCTCTGGCCTGAAGGGTTGCTGTGAGTCAGAATTGACTTGGTGGTGGTGTGGTTTTTGGTCTTTTGACTCATTAACATTGAACTGACAGCTATTGCTCATGCCTAAGAGTCTTCTGTAAGGAGCTCTGCTAGCGTAGTGGTTACAAATCGGGCTGCTAATCTCATGGTCAGCAGTTCGAAACTACCAGCTGTTCCGCGGGAGAAAGATGAGGCTTTCTGCTCCCAAAAAGATTTACAGCCTCGGAAACCCTGTACAGGGTCACTATGAGTCGGAACCGACTCCACAGCACATAACAACAACAACAGAGTCTTCTGAAACCCACATCACAGTGTCCTCTTCAGAACACCACACAGTGCTTTAGGACTTTTAAACAACAATGTCACCAACAAAAACTGTGGCACTAAGTTGACCACAAAGTCCTGGTGTGGTGCTGTAGGATAAGCATTGGACTGTCCACTGCAAGGTTGGTGGTTCAAACCTACAGCTGCTCCTTGGAAACCCTATGCAGGTGGCTTTGAGTCAGAAGCAACTCAACAGCACTTAACAACAACCACAAAGTCAACCACAGAAAGGGCGTCCAGCTATGCTATGAGAGCGGAAGCAAGAACGTGGAGCGTCACCTCATGCAGTTGTAGCTGAAAAACGCGTGCAGCAGGCAGAACACACGTGTGTGTGTGTGTGTGTGTGTGTGTGTGCTGTGTGTGTGGTTTTCACATTGGGCTGCTCTGTGCATGTTCGCAAATGACCACAAGAGCAGCATGAGTAGTATTGATTTGGGGGTTACAAATCAATCTGAGTGAGGAGGGGCCAATTTGGAAACATGGAAATCCACAAATGATAAAGCTCACATGGGCCTCCCTCCGGAGTTACTTTGAGCACCGTGTGCTAGCGAGCTGCTTGGTGTCTGGAGAGGTGTTAAGAGGTTTTCCGTGGAGAGCAGGTGGCCTTGGTTTTGATTTGCATAAACATCTCCTCCTGGACCATTTTCTAACTGCAGTGTCCACTTCGCAGTCCCTGGGGTTTTTACCTGACACTTTCCACGGCTCGCACTGGTTGCCTTGGTTCAGGGACCAGCTGGCAGGAATGCAGGAGCCGTGTGTCCACCCATCCCAAGCTCTCCAACGCCGAGTGGACGAGACTTGGCAGACCACGGTGTTGACCAGGTGCACGGTTCTTTCTCTTATTCAGGTGCTGGAAAGCTTCAAGATCATGGACTACAGCCTTCTGCTGGGGATCCATGTCTTGGACCACCCCCTCAAAGACAAAGAGGAGGACGCCTCGCAAAACGTGCCTGATGCTAAGAGGCCAGGGATGCAGAAGGTCCTGTACTCAACAGCAATGGAGTCCATCCAGGGCTCAGGGAAGTCAGGGGACGGGGTCATCACAGAGAGCCCGGACACGTAAGTGCGGCCACTGCCCACCTCACCCATCCTCTTGACTGTAGAGTTGGGCACAGTACTTCGGGACAAGATCCCTACCTGTGGCTAGAATGAGTCACACCAGCCTCCAGCCTGACCAGGCCCCCAGCTCAGGCCCCCAGCTCAGGTCCCCGGCCCTTCCTTGAGCTGGTATTACCCTCGTCACCCACACAACTGTTCTCTATCAATTGGCTCGTTTTTAACAATGACTGCAAATGCTTTTTACCATCAGTAATGATTGACAGCCTCAGAAACCCTATACAGGGTCATGATGAGTCGGTGTGGCACTGTAGGTTAAGCACTGAACTGTTCACCCCAAGGTTGATAGTTCAAACCCACCAGCTGCTCCTTGGAAACCCTATACAGAGTCGCTATGGGTCAGAATTGACTCGACAGCACTTAACAACAACAACATATAAAATAAAAGGCACTTTGGTAGCGTAGTGGTTACGAGTCGGGCTGCTAACCTCAAGGTTAACAGTTCGAAACTACCAGCCATTCCGTGGGAGAAAGAATGAGGCTTTCTGCTCCCATAAAGACTTACAGTCTCGGAAACCCTGTACAGGGTCACTATGAGTCGGAACCAACTCCACGGCATACTACCACCACCACCATATAAAATGGGAGTCCTGGTGTGGCATTGTAGGATAAGCACTGGACTGCCAACCACTAGGTCGGTGGTTCAAACCCACAAGCCACTCTTCAGAAACTATAGAGTCTGTATGAGTCAGAATCGACTCGACAATACTTAGCACCAACAAAAAAACTAAATAAAATGTTGTTGTTGTTGTTGTTAAGTGCCGTCGAGTTGGTTCCGACCCATAGCAACCCTGAATAGATAGGGTTTCCAAGGAGCAGGTGGTGAGCTTGAACCACCGACCTTGCAGTTCAAACAACTTTGCAGTCCAGTGCATTAACCCACAGCACCACCTCAGGACTCCCAATAAATAAAATGTATGCATATGTGAATCACACACACGCCCTACACACGACAGTGTACCAACCGTGAATAGCAGTTACCTTTGTAGAAATGAATTTTATGCATATTTTTACTCAGTGCTTTTCTAGATTTTATAGAAATGGACACAGTGAATACATAGTTCCTCATCATCAGGAAGGACTCCTGGTGTGGCACTGTAGGATCAGCACTGAACTGCAAACCTCCAGGTTGCCAGTTCAAACCCACCAGATGCCCCTCGGAAACCCTATACAGAGTTGCTATGGGTCTGAGCCGACTTGACAGCATTTAACAACCACACCAACGTTATCAGACAAAAACACCTCTTTCGTTTTTCAAAAGCAACATTGTCAAGTGTGTTCAGAACCTTGCTTGTGGTTTGACAATAAAAATAATGATGCCATTGAGTTCTTTCTGTCAGACCCTTCAGTGCCCACAGTCATCACATGTCCCTCCTCAGTTGGGAGTGGACCACAGTGGACTCCCAGGAAGATTTCCCTGAGGGAGACTGAAAACAGACATAGCCAGGCACCACCCAACTTCTCCTCCCTGTAACAGAAAATGAGAAAATGTGTCTCTTGTGCTCTGTCCACAGAATGGGAGGTATCCCAGCAAAAAGCCATAAAGGAGAAAAGCTGCTTTTATTTATGGGCATTATTGACATCCTTCAGTCGTATAGGTAAGATGTTTGGGGACGTGATCATCCCATATCTCCTGACTGAATCCACGAAGGATTCTCAAACTCCTCAGGTGGAAGTGAGTCTCCCTTCTCATTGACCCCCTTTTGTCTGTTGGCGTGTAGGTTGATGAAGAAGTTGGAACACTCCTGGAAAGCTCTTGTCTACGATGGGGTGAGTGTCCTTTATGTTCAAGCAGATGGGCACACCCGTTACAACACACTTGGCTTTGGTGGGCTCCACAGATCACGCATTTTTACAAAGGGCCTCTTCTGGCAGTGCTGCGTTGAGCAAGTCTACAGCAACATTTTTCCAACAGCATGTGCTCAGTTCACATCTCGGCATCCCCATTTTGGTCATGCTCATATTAGTGCAAACTTTTTTATTATGCTGGTGCACACTGTCCTGGTGTGGCATCATAGGATAAACCCTTGACCTCAAGGTCGGTTTGAAGTACAAGAGCGATGGTTCAAACTCAACAGATGCTCCTCAGAAACCCCATACCAGGTCGCTTTAATAACAATAACAACAAAGTACACGCTTCATAGACAACAGGCTAGTGAAAACGTGATTATTGTAAGTAACTGTATTGTGGGTTTCGCTGTATTGTGGTACTCACACAATCCCCAAAGTCTGCTTGTATTTCTGATGCCTCAGAGACCTCGCTGTGTGCCTCTGAGACTCTTTCCCTAGCCTCCAAGAAAGGACAGGAAAGGCCTTATCAACTCATACTCTTGGGCTAGCAGATTGGTTCAGGGCTAAGAAGTAAAACAACATTCGTTTGAGCAACTATTCCAATAGCTACCATCCAGCTAAGGGGCTAGGTCGAAGTCCAGAAACCAGAATGATGCCTCCTTCCATGGGAAAGCCGGAGGCCTGTTAGGCTTTCTCCAACCATGGGACACTTTCCAGAAAATGGAGGACAAGGTTTCCACAGGTCCAGCGAGCTCCCACCAGGCTGTGTGGCATGTGGTGGGACCCAACTTTGGTAAAAGATGAATCTGAATTAGACCCCTGTGTTCATCGGGTCACAGGGCAGGTGTCCTGGGCACGTTCCTGCTTACCTGCATCTCCACCTTGTCATCTGTAAGAGGGGATGTTAGTAGAGGCTGCCTCACAGAACTGGTGTGGGATGAGACACACCTCCTGGCACACTACAAGCATACAGGACCAGTAATGACGGCAGGCACAGTGGCTAGGTGTCCAGCTGCTAACTGACCCTGGTCATCTGCTCCTGTAAGGATTACAGCTGAGGAAACCCCTGGGGCTTGTCACACACGGGTCATCATGAGTCAACATTGACTTGTTAGCAGCCAGCAGAAACAGCAGAGTCACGGCTGGACATTCCTGGCTAATGCCCTCACTGTCAACCAAAAGGGTGGCAGTTCATGTCCACCCAGAGGTGCATCAAAAGAAAGGCCTAGAGAATCTATTCCCAAAAAATCAGCCTTGGGCGGAGGGGACAGAGAATCAAGCACTGAAATCCCTGTGGAGCTCAGTTCTCCTCTGACACACATGGGTGGTCATAAACCAGACTGGACTCCGCAGCATCGGGTCCTTTTACTGGTAAAAGTGGCCGGAGTAAGAACCAAGAACTGACGGACAAGCAGAAGAGAAGAATGGATGCTCACAGAGCAGTCTCTGTCACACACATGACACACACACATTTCCATCAAGAATGTGAACTTCATGTTCCTGATAGAACATGCACTGGCCTAAGGCCCCCTTCGTTAATAACTCAAAGTGGCCCTTTCAGAAAACCTAATGATCAAAGATTGGGCTGCGTACTTCTTTATAAGCTGTTAACAGATCTTTTCCCTTGAAAGAGGATGGATTATGAATGCTGATCTTTTTTCTTGGAAAAGAACTTGAACTTTCCCAGTTCTGGGAAAGACTCAAGAAAACTTTCAGCATTAAAAATCTGCAAACGGTAGTTGTGAACAACAGGTTCATATATACGTTTCCAAGAATCCACCTTCATCTCACACAGAGCCAACAAAGTTTCCTCGTATGAAAAGGTTCAGACTTGAGACCCACATTGTCTTCCAGCTACACAGGCAATACCTCACACGACCAGAGAGGGCGCACAAGGTACTCATACAACCAGAGAGGGCGCGTAAGGTACTCACACTACCAGAGAGGGCGCGTAAGGTACACCCTGAAAAAACCTGTGCAACCAGTTGTCATGGAACTGATTCCACACATGACACCCCGTGTGTGTCAGAGTAGAACTGTGCTCACCGGGTTCTCAGTGGATGACTTTTTTTGAGTAGATTCCACACATGGTGCCCTGTGTGTATCAGAGTAGAACTGTGCCCCACAGAGTTCTCAGTGGATGAGTTTTCATAAGTAGATCTCCAGGCGTGCCTTCTGAGGTGCCTCTGGGTGGACTCAAACTGTGAAATTTGGGGGTGACAGCTGAGTGTGTTAGCCGTTTGCACCACCCAGAGCCCAAAATCAAAGCCGCTGCCCTCCAGTCGATTCTGACTTCTGTGACATAGTAGGACGGCGTAGATCTGCCCCAGGGCTTCCAAGGCTGGATTCTTTACTGAAGCATAGACAGCCTCATCTTTCTCCAGTAGAGTGGCTGGTGGATTCAAACCACTAACATTTTGGTTAGGTGCCCAGTAATCAACCCACCTCGTCTTACCGTCAAGAGAACAGTCTTCATGACCACTGGTATGTCTGATCACATTTTTGTGGTCATTGTGACCATCCATCACATCAACAGACCCCTGTCCTTTCAGACCCTCCACTTCACCAAGCACAGCATAACCGGTTCTAGCCACCTGTCTTCCCATTTGAAGTCATGTCCAAAGTCAGTGAGCCCAAGTCTCACCGTCTTTGTTTCTAGGATTCAATCTGGCTGCATTTCTTCTAAAACTGCTTCGTTCATTCTTCTGGAAGCATAGAGTCGTGCCAACTTGGCCAAAGAGCATCTTGCATATGATGTACAATATACCAATTATAAAATCACAGGCTCGCTCAGGTCTGCTTCATGTAACACCCTCACCTCACAGGTGGAAACTGGAGACCCTGGCTTGTTCCAGCAAATCCCAGCCTTTCAAAGTTAGAATTAACCCCAAAAGCAGATCAGTAAGCATGTTTTCCCTTCCAGACCCATTGCCGACACTTGCTGGTATGAAATGTGAATTTTTGCAAACTTCCCTGTTGGGATCCATAAACCTGAGCTGAAAATGGAGCATCATGTAAGCAAACGGATTCTCTCTAGGAGTCCTCGTGGCGCAGTGGGTTAGGCATTGAACTGTTAACTGCGAGGTCAGCAGTTCAAACCCACCAGTCGCTTCTTAGGAGAAAGATGAGTCTGTCTGCTCCCATAAAGATTTGCAGTCTTGGAAACCCTAAGGAACACTTACACCCTGTCTGTCCGACAGAGTCCTATGCGTCACAATCATCTAGACAGTAGTGGGTTTTAGAAGTGTACCCCTTGAGGGAAGAAAAATGGCTGCTGTGTGATTTATATGGAAGACCTTCTGCCGTGTCTCCCCTTGCCACCCCCACGGGACTTCCCTTCACCCTGACTATCTAGAACCTCTGTCCAGACCCCGTGCCTGCCCTATGCCCCAACCCTGACTCCTGAAGGTCCAGGGCCTTGTCTTCTTACATGGGACCCTGCAGTCCTGGGCTTAGGACTCTGGGTACCCGGGAGCCTTCTCTTCTCATGCCATGAACTTTCTTAGGAGTAACCCAGACACTCCATTTGTCTTTTCAGGACACTGTCTCGGTTCACAGACCAAGTTTTTATGCAGACAGGTTTCTGAAATTTATGAATTCCAGAGTTTTCAAGAAAATTCAAGGTAAGATTTTACACAAAGACGTTCTGCTGCTGTGTGCTCACCGACTTGACCATGTGCAACTCTGCATGATTTTTGCTGCAAGAACTGTAGCTCTTTATGTCCCTGGGATGGTGCTGACTTAAAATGGTTACAGCTAGAGCAGTCTGGGTGAAACTGGTTGATGCTGCGCTCGCTGGGTTCTTGTTTTATAGTGAAAACAGAATTGGAAATGGCCTAAAAGTCCAAACATACAGTATCATGGATAAATGTATTCTGGTGCAATCGGTAAACCAAAAGTACTTTCACAAAACTTACTGCATAATACATTCAGTATACAACCAGTGGAATTCTGGTGTGCTGAAGGATAAACACTGGACTGCTAACCAAAAATCCAGCAGCTCAAACCACCAGCTGCTCCTCAGAACCCCAGGACAGGGGTTCTATGAGTCGGAACTGACTCATCGGCACTTAACAATATGCAACCAGTAAAATGGATGGATTAGAAGTATAATCCGTGCTTATGGAGACATATATACTGTATCTATGTATAACGACAGTGGTTCACACTCACTAGCTGCTCCTTGGAACCCTATACACTAGGAGTCCGAAACGACGCCACAGCACTTAACAACAACAAATATGAATCTAGGAATGTGGGGAGCACAGTGACTCCCTACAATAAGCACTGGACTGTGAACCACATAGTTATGGTGTTGGAGGAGAATGTTGAAAGTGCCATGGGCTGCCAAAAGAACAAACCAATTTGTTTTGGACGAAGTGCAGCCAGAGTGCTCCTTGGAGGCTAAGATGGCCAACCTTCGTCTCTCATGCTTCCGACATATTGTCAGGAGGGGGACCAGTCACTGGAGAAGGACATGATGTTTAATGAAGTGGTCAGAGAAACCAAGGAAGAGCCCCATGAGGTGGATTGGCAAAATAGCTGCAACAATGGGTTCAGGGGTAGCAAAGATGGTGAGGATGGCCCAGGACTGGGCAGTGTGTCCTTCTGTTGTGCATAGGATCCTATGAGTCGGTACTGGCTCAACAGCACCTAACAACAACAACATGAACTACAAGGTCTGTGGTTTGAACCCACCAGCCGTTCCATGAGAGAAAGATGAGGCTTTCTGTTCCCGTGAAGATTTAAAGCCGTAGAAACCCTCCACAGCATCACTATGAGTCACAACTGACTCGATCGCAACAACAACATGTGTACATATGGGGAGTACAGTGACTCCACACGATCAACACTGGACTTCCAACCACAAGGTTAGCAGTTCGAGCCCACCAGCCACTCTGTGGGAGAAAGATGAGGCTTTCTGCTCCCACAAGATAAACAGTCTCGGACACTGTGCATGGGGTCACTGTGAGCTGGAACCAACTCAACAGCACTTAACAACAACAAATCTATGTATATGTCTATACACACTTGTTGTTAAGTGCCGTCGAGTCTGTTCCAAGTTATAGAGACCCTGTATAGAGTTTCTGAGGCTTTAAGTCTTCAAAGGAGCAGGAAGCCTCATCTTTGTCCTGTAGAGTGGCTGGCGACCTCAAATGACAGACCTTGTGGTTCACAGCTCAGTCCTGATGGCACAGAGCCACTGTGCTCCCATACACATAGTGTTTTTGTTATGATCAAGTGTCATCGAGTCGGTTCTGACTCATAGCTACTCTATAGAGGGTTTACGAGAAGCGGCTGGTGAGTTTGAACCGCCGACTTTGAGATGCAAATGACTTATGCTACAGTCCCAGCCCAGGATTCCCATGTACATGTATGCATACATATGTGTATCATGTTGTTTGTTGTTAAATGCCTGCGAGTTGGTTCCAACTCATAGCAACCCTGAATAGGGTTTCCAAGCCGACTTTGCAGTTCAAACTGACCTTGCATTATCCCAAGTGCCACACCACGACTCCTACGTATATATGTTAAAGTATATAATAGCATATATTGTATACTATGTTAAAGTATACAATGTTGTTGTATTGTTAAGTGCCATTAAGTCGATTCCAACCCATAGCAACCCTGTATAGGGTTTCCAAGAAGCAGCTGGTGAGCTTGAACCGCCAACCTTGCACTTCAAATGGCTTTGCATTAACCTGACACATTAACCCACAACTCCACACCAGGACTCCAAAGTAGATAATAGCATATATTATATAAGATGTTAAATATATCATAGCATATATTATATAAGATTTTAAATATATCATAGCATATATTATATAAGGTGCTAAATATATCATAGCATATATTATATAAGATGTTAAATATATCATAGCATATATTATATAAGATG
>NW_006408574.1:4766855-4804727 GCF_000296735.1 Chrysochloris asiatica | reverse complement strand
ATATATCATAGCATATATTATATAAGATGCTAAATATATCATAGCATATATTATATAAGATGTTAAATATATCATAGCATATATTATATAAGATGTTAAATATATCACAGCATATATGGAGTTACTGGCTGGTGGTTTGAACCAGTGACCCTTCCAGTTTGAAGCTTAGCGCTCTAACCAGTGTACTATTGTTGTTGTGAAGTGTCGTCGAGTCGATTTCGACCTTTAGCAACCCTGTATAGGTTTCCAAGGAGCAGCTGGTGAGCTTGAACCACTGACCTTGCCATTCAGATGACTGCAGTCTGATTTGCATTAGCCCTCAGTGATATATCAGGACTCCTGTTAGGGTTCCTGAAATATAATATTGTATTGTGATACTATAGGATAAGCACAAGGAGCTCTGGTAGTGTAGTGGTTACGAATCGGGCTGTGAACCTTAAGGTCAGCAGTTCAAAACTACCAGCCACTCCACGGGAGAAAGATAAGGTTTTCTGCTCCCGTGAAGATATACAGCCTCGGAAACCCTGTACAGGGTTGCTATGGGTCGGAACCAACTCTACGGCACTTAGCAACAACAACAACAAATAGGATAAGCGCTGGACTGCTAACTACAAAATCAGCAGTTCAAGCCCACCAGCCACTCCTCAGAAACCCTATCCACGGTCACCATCAGTTGGAACCAGCTCTACAGCCCTTAACAGCATCAAATATGATATAATATTTTTCCATATAAAACTATTAGTCTGCATACTTCAGTACAGGGCAAAATTCTCCTGGGATATACGAAAATGTTAGGAATTAATGTGGGAGTTTCTTCTCCTTTGTGTCAATATTTATGAAAATTTCAAAACGACTTTGTACTATTTGCTTAGTGTTTTATGTGAGAAAGGAGACTCCTCCTACTCTTTCATGGGTTGTCGTGTGATGAAATTGTCTTGTTGGTACAATTTCATAAACCCAAAAATGACAGTTTGGCCACACGTATGCACACATGCAAAACTAACTTTGAAAAAGAATGATTTGTACTTATAGAAGACAAAGTTTTCTTATAATATTGATTGGCATGCCTTCCATGCTTACTTGTTACCCTCGACCCCTGAGAAGGAAGCATAATCTCTGCGTGGGAGCCTAGCTGTCAATGAGCTCTTGTTGGCTTGCAGGTTCATCTGTTGAACATGATTTTGTGTCTGTTTTGTCCCTACAAAGTTAGGGTAAACATTTCCAATTGGAGTGATGAATAAACAAAGAACTTCTAAAGTGTTTGAAAAGCCAGTCATTTGATCTTTCAAGTAAAGTGCTGAAGTGAGGGAGACTGCGCTTTAATTTATTTACCACTTTAATCATTAGTTCTACAGTGTAGCTAAAAATGCATAAAATTGTTCACTGACTGAGTTCTTAGTCTTAACAACATTCTATCATCAATAATAGTAAGGAGGCAATTAAGTAAATTATACTATAGCCACTTATGAAAATACTATGCACCCAGTAAAAATCATCGAGCCCTCTAGGCAATGTGGAAAAACTCTCATGATAAAATGTTAGGTAAAAATCAAAACAAAACCAGATAACATTGAGCAGAGGACCCTAGGACCATCAAAATAGAAGAACATGAGCAGAATGTGGGACCCTATCCAGAGAGGCAGTGACACCAGAGATGGCGGCAGAGATGAGGACTTGGAGAGAGGGAGCAGCTGAGGACACTAGACTCATGGAAAGAGAAAGGCTGTGTGCTGGCGGCTAGGAGGCAGGCTTACAGAATGTTCCTTTTGTTGTTTAAATGATTATATATTCCTGAGTGTTTTTGTGTACAACAGAAAAAAAAAAGAGGAAATAGAACCAAATACTGTTGAATGATGATGCAGGAAGGAGATTGTAATCATTGCAATGAAATGATGAGTATAAAACCAATGCTCTCCCGTGTAAACTATCACAACTATCACTTAATTCACAATAAAAACTTAAAAAAAAAAAGGTAAGTTTGAAGTGTACTCATTAGAAGAAAAGGTCTAAATATGCTAAAATATTGAAAGAATAAAAAATTGGTTGGAATAATTGGGAAAAATATATATATGTGTGTGTATATTTATACATATATATATATGGTAGCATAGTGGTTACAAATTGGGCTGCTGACCTCACAGTCAGCAGTTCGAAACTACCAGCTGTTCCACAGGAGGAAGATGAGGCTTTCTGCTCCCGTAAAGACTTACAGCCTCGAAAACCCTGTACAGGGTCACTATGAGTCAGAACCGACTCCACAGCAAATAAAACATATATTGTTTGGCGTTATCTGTTAACAAAAGTAAGACACCTTCAGTGTAAACTCATTGTCAAAGATGGGTATTGACTTGTGACAACTTAGAGACACCCACCACTGACATTCAAATACATACTTCCTGCCCACTTTGTGTGTTAATTTGGAGCCAGTAGCCTGGTGGAGCACAGTTGTAAAAACAAGTCCTCTGCCTTTTACCTAAGCAGCTCTGGTGGCACAGTGCTCAAGCTCTCAGCTGCTAACCAAAAGGTCAGCAGTTCCAACCCACCAGTAGCTCCATAGGAGAAAGAGTTGTAAAGACTGATAACTCGGGAAATCCTCTGGGGCATCCCTGTGTCCGAGCGGGTCACTGTGAGTCTGATTGGACTTAGACAGCAGTGGGTTTGGGTTTTAATTTGTCACTTAGCATTGTAGCATGACTAGTTATAAATACACCATTGAAGGTTGCAGTTGTAAGGGTGGGTTGTCTCAGGTGTAACCTTCCTCCAGTGTCACATTCCTCTGAAGGCCACACAGTCCACCCTGTGGCCCCACCCCAAAATGCTGGCGCCCCCCTCTGGCTGCTCCCTCTCCGGTGCCACTGGAAGGCAGTCCCTCCACAGTCTTCTAGAGCCTCACCCTGAAATACAGGACCGGCTGTCTGTTTTCACAGCCTTACTCTGAAATCCAGCCATTGGTGGTTTTGCCTTTTGATTTTTACGTAAGCGCTGTGGACCCCTGCTGGTCTCTATTCAGTCTTGACCCTGTCTGAGCCAGTCTTCCCTAAGTGTGGTCACAGTAAAGAATTTAAAACTGCCTCTTGGTCTATGAACAGGTTCCTCATGAGCACAATTAAGTGTTCCAGAATACGCATTCTCCATAATGTTGACTGTAGCTTATCATGATCCACACAGTTAAAAAGCTTTTCACGGTCTGTAGAGCACAAGTAAACATCTTTCTGGTAGTCTCTGCTTTCAGCCAAGATCCATGTGACGTCAGCAGTGATATCTCTCATGCCACGTCCTTGTCTAAAAATAGACCGTACTTAACAAGTAAAAGTCCACACATCTGTGGTGTATGTAGTGAGTCCTTCCTTCACTCAACTTCCAAGTCCTCCTGTGATCCGGGCTCCTTCTACCTTTCGGCTCGTCCCCTGCTTCTCTCCTGTCCCTCTTTCTGTCTTCTCTGCTCTTGGTGTGGGGTGCCATGGAGTCTGTCTGGACTCATAACCCGCCCATGTGACAGAGCAAAGAAATGCCCTGTAGGGTTTTCTTAGCCATCATCTTTATGGAAGCAGATTAGACTTTCTTCTGCAGAGCCGCTGGTTGGTTCGAACCACCGACCTTTGAATTTGCAGCCCAGCTTTTTAACCATTGTACCAGTGGGTCTTCCTGAGTGTAGTTTGCTAAGCCAAAGGTAAATCCAGGAGCTGTATCAGAGAACACAAAACAGCCAGCGGTCAAACATCTTTCAGAGTTGTCCATTCACAAGGAGGCCCTGAGGAATTTCAGTATCTGCTGGATGAGGCTCTGGTCGCTACTGGGAGGAAGAATTCTCCACTTAAGACAAAAGTAAATGTTTTCTTTGGGAGCCACACGGTCTTGGCAGAGGTTTGCTCTTGAGTCCTCTCAGCCCCTCATCCTATGTGACGCTGATAAGGAACAAGTTGTTGCCTGTGGTTGTTTAGATTCTGACTCTGAGACCCTATCAGACAGTCTGGAACTGTCCCAGATGGGCTTTCAGGGCTGCAGTCTTTATGGGTCACCAGGTTTCTTTCCTGTGGAGCAACTAGTAGGTTTGAACTGCCAACCTTTCAGTTGGCAGCCAGGTGCTTTACCTAGTGTGCCACCACATAGGGCTCCTTCAAGCAGGCTTCAAGGAGCCGTTAAGTCCAGCGTTCCTGAGCCCTGCCCTGAGTTCCTGAGTTCTTGCCTCACGTCAGAGAATTAGCCGTGACGGAGCAGTTCTCCGCACTCACACAGGGTTGCTGTGGGTCAGACAGCAACAAACTAGATATGTTCAGTCCGTTTCTAGACTTTACATGCAAAACAGGTGAATGATAGCACTTTGGTCGGTTTAGCATAAAAGAGAAGAAAGGTCCCCACGTTTAATGCCTTCTAACCATATGATCTTGAGCTAGCTCTCCATCTTTAACCTATAAGAGGGTGTCTCTCCTTCAGAAGACCACATGGCCAGTCTGAGAAATGGAACGTGTAAAGCCCCTGTGTGGTGCAAACATGGTTAATGTGCTTAAGTGCTGATCGAAAGGTTGGCAGTTCGAGTCCAGCCAGAGGTTCCTCAGAAAAAAGATCTGGCGAGCTGCTTCCTGAAAGTCCGTCACTGAGAACCCTGTGGAGCACAGTTCTACTCTGATGCATGTGGGGTCACCGTGAGTCACAGTTGACCACAACTAACGTGGCGCACGAGTGTTACCTTTATAAACTAAAACCTGCAGGAGAAGTGCTTTGTTACTGATATTGTTCCAACTCATGTGACCGAGTAGAACTGTCCCATTGGGTTTTTTAGTCTAACGTCATTATAGGAGGAGACTTCTAGGCCTTTCTCTGGGGGAGCCGAAGGGTGGTTTCAAACTGTCTACCTTTCAGTTAAGTGCTATACTCCACTGGCCTCCGTTATTTATTGTTCAGCTCACATTTTTATCATGAGATTTCTCAGGGGACACATTAACAGCCCCTTCTCTTCAAGCTGCCCCCCCCCAATGAACTGTATAAAATCCAGGATTCCTAAGACTTAGACACAATTACTCTAATGCACCTGCTGTCGGGACACCCCCTTTTCTGCAAACCTCCTAAGGAGGGGAAATGCTTCCAGAAGCAAGTTCAGGGAAAAGCATGGACAAGCCTCACCTCCCCTCCCCTCACCCTCCAAGGAAATCCTCTCGCACCAGGAAACCGAGAAGAATTATTGCTACAAAGAGTGCACATAAATGGGGTGGCCTGCCAGCAGCCTAAGGGGCATCTGTTGACCTTCCAGCCGTGAGATCACAGCCTCCAATGTTTCTGATGGATGGGCTAGTTTATTTGCAATGCTCAAGTTTCCCAACACACTTCTGTTTGGACCACAACCATAACTGGAAAAGACCCAAAGGGTAGGAAGTGTCAGTGGAAAGTCACTAAAAACAACCATAGGTAGCAGCTTGGCTAAATTGGGCAATGTGCGTATTAGATTAAACACTGGCTTCTTTAGAAATTCCCAGTCCTGAGTTAATAAAACTTAAGGGTCATGAGAATTCGCCGTGAGTTTACCAACCAACCTACCCTCCTCCCAGCACTAGAAAAACATTGTTTGGAGGAGCAAAAGCCCTGGAACATTTGAGTCGTAGCTCAAATAAGACTTTCTTTCAAAACCTGCAGAGGCTCATCTATGCTAACGTATTCAGAGGAAGCCTGAGAAAAGTCAAGCCATGTTGAGCAAATACAATGACCGAAACACAGATGATTTGATCTCCTTTTCCTCATTTATGGAGTCCTTGGGTGGTAGAAATGGTTCAGCAGTCAGCGACTTACCAAAAGGTTAGCAGTTCAGGGGCACCCGGAGACATCATGTAAACAGGCCTCATGATCCACTCCTGAAAAAAATCAATCATTGAAAACTCTCTGGGGTGCAGTTTTACTGTGACACAATCATGAGGTTTCCGTGATTCAGTGTCAGCTCGAGGGCAGTTTGTCCTGTTTTTGTTTTATTTTTACCTTTATTCATAGATATCAAATAAAGCATCTTGAATTTTATTCAGTAATTACCAAAATGTTAATAAATCATAAATAAAATGTTAATAAAATATGAATGTAGATAGATTGTTTTGATCAAAGATTCTAGAAATTTTCTGACCAACAGGATGGTGGGGAGGGGGAAATACAGAACAGAATTTCAAATTCTCAATGGAATCCAGACTTTCTGGATTCCTTAAGGCTAGATGAACCCCTGAAATGATTGCCCAGAGGTAATCTCTAAAATTTAAACCTTAAATCAAAATGATGGTTTGTCTTAATAAGTAAACTATGTCTGCCTTGTGCAATGTGCTTCCTGTAGACAGTTATCTGTGTGTGATCTAACTGAACAGCAACTGAAAAGGCTGGAGGAGAGGCTTAGAGGTCGGGAGTTGAAGTCATTGGTGGTGAACCAAGTTGGAGAGGATGCTTGCTCAACTTGAAGAGTGTAATCAATACCACCACGTTGTACATAAAAATTGTTGAAATGGTGCATGACTGAATATTTTCACAAAAAGAAAATGCGAATGTAGTTTTACAGCAAGCGTCTCCATCTCCCCTTTCCTTCTCACTCAGCTGTGAAAGCCTCGCCGTCTAAGAAACGGTGCAATTCCATCGCTGCCCTGAAGGCGGCCTCACAGGAGATTGTGTCCTCCCTCAGCCCCGAGTGGAAGGGCGAGAAGCATGATCTGCTGACGGAAGGGCAGAGCTTCAGCAGCCTCGATGAAGAAGGTAAAAACATGGGATTTACAAAAAAAAAAGACAAGGAATGTAAACTCACAATAAAAAACTCAGAAAATACAAAAATACCCCCCAAAGAAAAAATCTCCTAGAATTCCACTCCTGAATTCCTAATGAACTCAGTGTATGTATGTATGCATGTGTGTATATGTGTGTGTATCCATGCAAACACATGTGTATATGTGCATTTGGTGGACACCTATCTTCCAGAGGCTTAAAAAAGTTCATGGGAAAATTCTGTTATCTGTTAGTTCTGTTTTTCCATGAACTTTTTAAAGCCCTTCATTTACTTCATTCTTTAAGGAATTTAAATGAAATTTGGATTGTTCTCTATATACTTTGTTAGATTAATTCCTTGGGTGGATATTGAAATGTTATGGTTGTTTTATTGCCTGTTATGATGGCTACATGCACAATGGGATAAAATGCTGTCTGATCCTGTACCAGACCCATGATCCATTGCAGTTCAGACCATTGTAATCCACAGGGTTTTCATTGGCTGATTTTCAGAAGGAGATCACCAGGCCTTTCTTCCTGGTCCTTCTTAGTCCAGAAGCTCCACTGAAACCCCATCCACTATCATAACACACAAGTCTCCACTAACAGTCAGCTGGTGCCTGCACATGACGTGCCTTGGCTGTACATCTCCCAATATAGACATTGATTTTTTCTTTTTTTGCCTGTTTAAATGGTATCTTTTTTAAATAATTGAATTTATGGTGTGGTTGTTTTTTGGGATTTTTGCTGCTGCATAAAACCTCACTGCTGTGGAGTGGATTCCAGCTCACAGTGACCCTTAGGACCGAGGAGAACTGCCCCCACAGAATTTCTGAGACCGTCCTCTTTATAGGTGCAGACTGCCACGTCTTTCTCTCAAGGAGCGACTAGTGGGTTTGAACTGCCAACAAATCTGTTAGTAGCCCAGTGCTTAACCCAGTGAGCCACAAAGGCGCCTTTTGCCGCTCGCATATCTTTTTCTGGTTTTTTTTCTCTCTCTGTTCACTGGCGAGGGCACCCGGTACAATGATGAATAGAGATAAGAATGGCAGGTCCCTGAGCTGTCCTGATTCTGAAGAGAATGCTTCTAACATTTCACTGTTGGCAAGCGTGTTGGCAGTCTGATGTCCAAATCAAGTTAAGGCACTTCCTTCTCGCTCCTCATTTGCTAAGAAATTTCATCAAGACTGAGGATTGGATTTTATCAAACACTTTTCTCAATGTGCTAAACAGATTTTAATCTCATAGAGGCAAGTGACATTCTAGATTTTTCCTCTGGCCTCCCTCTCTTGAAAGATGAGTGAGTGGCACAGGGGTTAAGCATTGGGCTGCTAACCAAAAGGTAGGCGGTTTGAACCCACCAGCCACTCCATTGGTGAAAGATGCTGCTTTTTTGGTGGAAATTTACAACCTCAGCACATTCGCGAAGCTACTTTCATAAGCCATTTTGCAAATTCAGGCATTTCTCTGTTGGTCTAGCTTTTTTTTCCAGAAACTGTCTTCCATGTGGGCAGTGGTTCAGAAATGCGCAGCTGGTTCCTCATTTAATTTGCAGCCCGGTCCATGAAACCAGTGCTTTGAGCGCATTCGGAGACCAGACCACCGGCACCCTCATGCTGAAATTCACCAGTGTGTATGTTACTTTCTCTCCTTGTCCAGCCCTGGGGACCCGCCGCCGCCCCGACTTGGTGCCCAGCACCCCCTCGCTGTTCGAAGCTGCTTCCCTGACAACTACAATTTCGTCCTCTTCCTTGTACGTCAATGACCATTATCCACAGGACAAGACGACGCTTTATTCAAACAGGTAATGCTTTGGGCCAGGACTGGGTTTACAATCAGCCCGACGCCACGCCTCAAGGGCACGTGTCTCAGAGCGAGCATGCATTGTTGTCCCTGGCAACCAGAAAGCCCCCTGCCCCAGCCTGTGAGTGACAGAAGGTGCCTACTGGGCACTTGGGGTCGACCTCGGGTGGTTTCCCCTACAGGCAATTCATGTTTCATGAAGAAATCCCACCCTGGCAGGGTCAAGGGAAAGACAATAGGTAGTGGGGCTTTATAAGGTTCATGGAAAAGTGGAGTTAGAAGAGAAAGGGATTTCCCACCAACTTTTGGAAGCCCACTTGCACTGTAAGGTCGGCCCAAAGCAATTAGGCTGAACTAAAGACAACAGAGGTAAAAACCATCGTATACACAGCCCTACAGTACAAGTACAGACTCGATGCACCTAACAACAACAACACCGTACAAGTAATAACAGTAATTAAAGGGAAATTAAAGGGAAAAAAAACAACAGAAATTCTACCCTAGCCTCTGAGGAAAAGGACACAATTTTTGGCATTTTTATTTTCTTAAGTTACTATGAACAGACTATTTTTAAGCAAGTATTGTTTATTAATTTTTTTAAATGTTTTATTGTGAATTCTCTGATAGTTTACATGGGAGAACATCAGTTTCATATTCATCCTATCGTATATCATTTCATTGCCATGGTTACAATCCCCTCCATGCATCATCCAACTAAAGGGTATACCCTGCAAGCCCGCCCCCCAGTCGTCAGCACACAGACCCTCTCCCTCTCTGGGTCTAAAGTCCCCAGCTGCTCCATCTCTCCACGTCATCGTCTCTGCCTCCATCTCTGGCATTACTGCTTCTCAGTCACCTCTTGTCTGTGTTACTGTCTCAGGCCTTCATACGTAGCCCGTGCCTTAGTTGTTCAGTGTTTACACCCTCGTTTTGATGGAACACATCCTGCACTATCTCCCTAAGAAAAGGAGTCCGGCTAACAGATATTTGGGACTCCAATGTCTAAACAACTCTTTATTCTAACCCTAGCAGCTGATTGATAGCTTATCAGTGTTCCTGGTGGGCTGCTGAAGGAACCCTGGTGGAACAGTAGTTAAAGCACTTGGCTGCTAACCAGAAGGTTGGTAGTACAAACCTACCAGCCACTCCATGGGAGAAAGATGTGGCAGCCTGTTTCCATGGGATTTACAATCTTGGAAACCCTATGAGGAGTTCTACTCTGTCTAATAAGGTCGTTATGAGGCTAAATCGACTCACTGGGGGGTTTTGGTGGGTGGGGCTGGAGTCCCTGGGTGGTGAACCGGTTACCATACTGAGTACTAATCAAAAGGTGTGAGTCCACCTCGGAAGGCAGGCTGGTGAACTGCTTCCGCCGTCAGTCACCGTGGAGCACGACTCTCCTCACACACCTGGGATTACCATGAGTCCGACTTGGCTAAAGAACAATGGGTGGGTTTTGTCCATTTGTTTGAACTGGACTGGCCATTTACTTGACGTAAGTCTGAGCGCTGCAGTCCAGGGTGAACACAGCTGCCCAATAACAGTCTTAAGTTCCAGGCTCCTTCCAGTTTCTGCTCCACCTCCCTAAACTTGATATTTGCTTCTCTGCTTTGTTACCTCCTGGTCAGACATTGTGTCCCTACTCCAGGGACGTAGGCAGGAAGAAGGCAAGGATCTGTTCTTGATTTAGGGAAGGAGAGGAGGGAGTCCCCCAGGTGATCACATGACTACCACAAGTTGCAAAGGAAGCAAGGGGGAGGCCGACCTGCCTGAGTTTAGGGCTCTGTTCACAGAGAAGAGAGCTAGGGATGTTACCTAGGCACCGGTGGTGCCACGCACAGCCTGCAAGGAAAGCGCTAAGATTGTTTTTGCTTTAATGAGACAGATTTTCTGCTTCTTAAGTAATTGTTTAGACTGTTCCATCCACCCACTGGATCATTTCCTCTCAGATGAAAAGGATGCTCAGTGGAAGTGGGTTTGACACCGAGCATCCTGCAAACAAGAGAACTGTCTGTGCAGGGCCTCAAAAAATGGAAGTTCCTCAGGACTCTCTCATCCCAGAACATCCAAGCAGTCTTTCTGACTTTGTCATTGTGACCTTGAGAGTTTGCCTTTTGATCTCTTGTGTAACATTTGACTGATTTTCTCATCATGTATTACTTTCGCAATGAAAAAAACATTCTTTGTTGGTTTTGTTTTTGATGGCCACTCTAGAGATGTATTAAGAACTGGACAGCAGAACCAGTTTTGTCTCACTTCTTAAACATTAAAATGAAAAGAGCCCCTCTGGTAAATACCCTAAGGCAGACAGTCCCACCATCCTAGTAATAACTAACAGTGGCCAATATGTCTACTACATAGATGAGGGTAGTCGTATGGAGTATACACCCAGACGTAAATTCCTACGTACATATCTGCAAAGGCTGCATACTGGTCTATATGGTTGGTGAGGATGATTATGTGCCATGGAGTCAGTTCTGACTCATAGCGACCCTTTATAGGGTTTCCAAAGTTGTAAATCTTTATGGGAGCAGAGAGCCAGATCTTTCTCCCACGGAACAACTGGTAGATTTGAACTGCTGACGTTGAGGTTAGCAGTCCAATTCATATCCACTATAAAGGGGGCTTCAAAAGTTCATGGGAAAAAAAAACATTGTCTTTCAGTTTCATTTTTTCACAAGCTCATGTATGAGGGCACACCAGGGGCACTGGTGTAGAAATGACTTAGCCGTCAGCACTGAATGAACCACCGGTCTGAAGGCTAAGGACTATACTCTTGGGATATCTAGGTCAATTGGCAAAACACATTCATAAAGTTCGACATCCTAGTCTAGTAAGTTTTATCTGAGGCCTTCAAAGCTTGTGAGCAGTCATCTAAGAAGCAATTATTGGTCTTCCCATCTGGTGCAAAAAAAAAGGAAAACAAGAATTCAAGAAAGCAATTCATCCAAAGAGCTAATGGCCCTCAGAAACCGCAGCCTCCTCTATCCTGAGACCAGAAGAACTCAGAGCTGTCCATTTATCACTACTCTCCACTCCGCCCAGAACCACAATAGTAGGTTCAAGTTAGAAAGAAAGAAAAAGTAGAACAAAATTCAAAACCAAAGTAAAAGACCAGACGTACTGGAAGCGTGAGGCTGCTAGCCAGAGAAAACCTCCTGTCTTGAAACCGAAGACTTCCCAGAGGCCACCTTCCCACCAAATACTAGATGGGACTGTCAAACGACATGGAGGATGCTCTCCTCATAAGACCCACAAGGCAGCATGTGCCCAGAACCAAATACTAGACAAGACCGTGAAACAATGTGGGAAATGTGCTCCTCAGAACCATCAGCTATCTGAGACCCACAAGGCAACATGTGTCCAGGACCAAAGATGAGGAGATGGGGGAAGGGGAGACAGGGAAACCAGACACAAATGGAAGCAGGGAACCCCCCAGGGAGGAAACGGGGAGAATGCTGACGCATTACGAGAATTACAGCCATTGCCACAGAACAATTTGTGTATGAACCATTGACCCATTGATTGGGAGAACTTGTAAGGACCAAACTGATTTTACCTAATTTTGCCTACCTAGAGACTGCTTGACTAAACTCTAGTCAGGCTCAGGAAAGCATTTTAAATAGACAAGGCCTCAGTTTTTAGTTCCCTCCAGAGACAAGGTCAATCTCCATTCTGTACATTAGCCTGAACACGTCCTCTAGCTCCAAGAAAATGATATATGTATAAATAGCCAGGCAGCTCAAGGCCAGAGGCCAGATGTTTTCCTTTACCCTAGCCTAAGAACAAAGACCACCAGTCCTGACCAATTAAACTGTAACATCTCATAGTTTGCCAATTGTCAACCAATCCAAAGATTGTAAAGCTGAGAAACCTGAGCTGTTTGAAAACTCTATAAAAACCCTACAGACAATGAATTCAGGGCTCTTTCCCTATTCCGATGCGTTGGATAAGGTTAGAGACCTGGCTCGAGCTTGAATAAACTTCCCTTATGTATTTGCATCGGCTCCTGGGTGGTCTTTGTTGTTGTTGTTGTTATGTGCCATCAAGTCGGTTCCGACCCATAGCGACCCTGTATAGGGTTTTCGAGGTTGTAAATCTTTGGGGACCCCGAATTCTAGGCATAACAAACTCATTGGTTATGTACGTTTTCACCCACAGCACAAGAAAATGTTAAAAGTTAGTTAGGAATGGTCATTGTAATGCAGTTTCTCACACCACAGATTTTAAAAGACTAACTTTTTGTTGTTGGCGCAGTATTAGCTTTGGATGTGTAGAAGCAGACTGTCTTCTTGCTTCAGAATTTATGACACGCTCTAAGGACTCCATCAGAATTTCATGGCACTGAATTCAAGAAGCTTCGCGTAATTAGTAACTTTGATCAGTGTGACCATTTATAGGACATTGCTTCATGTTGTGTGGTTGCAAAGGGCTGTCGAGTCCGTTCTGACCCATAACGGCCCTGTATAAGGTTTCTGAGGAATGGTTGGTCCAACCGTGCATTTAGCTGTCCAGTGCTGAACAGTGTTGGCCTGGAAGAGAAAAGAGAAATCAAGCATCCTCAATTAAGATCTTTCCTTGATCCCTTAAAATCGTGTGTTTGAATAACGTTGTTGCTGATGGGTGTGGTTGAGTGGATTCGGACCCCTCCGCCCCCTGTGGCAGACAGAGCAGAATTTCCCTAGAGGGTTTTCTTGACTCTTTATTTTATAGAAGCAGCTCACAGGTGTTACCTGCAGAGACACTGTGTGTGTTTAAACCACCAACCTTTTGGTTTGTAGCCAACCACTGAACTATTGTGCCACCAGAAATCCCCGGATTTGGATAACAGAAATGGAGACTTCTGAACCAATTTTTAGTCTGTAACAAAGAATGAAACTTTTTTTTCTGCTTTGTGAGTTCATTTCCTAATTATGAAAGTTATATACAGTAAAACTCATCAAAGTCAACACCTGTGTAAGGCAGACAGATCAAAGACGCTAAGATTTTCCACTGAAACAATCTTTCAAAAAGCCTTCAGTCTGCACCCTGTCAAAGGCGGAACTTACGAGATCCAGAAACAGCAAGGCACCTCTGTCAAAGCTTCATCATTCACTGTAAACAACTTGATAGAAAATTTGGGAAAGAAAACAATTACTCTTAATTCCACGCCTGAATACAGCTATTAATGCCTCTGGAGAGATCAAGCAGGCTCCTGTCTGAGGTGCACAATTTGTTACATCTTTGTAAGCCTGGTGTAAATTGATACTTTGTATCCTGTCACACATTAGTGTGCGGCACTGAATATGTTCTTCACACTTTTCATATTTCATTTTTCTAGGCTTTCTTTCCAGCAAAGTTATCATCAAGACTACTCACCCACCCACCCCACGTCAGCTCCCAGTTCCTCCTCACTTCCATTTCCCTTGTATCTGATGTTTTTGGCTGTTTCTCTCCATCTCTCAACAAAGAGCTCATGGTCCCACGTCACGGTTTTTTGTTGTTGTTGTTCACCCTTTGGAAATGGATGAGAGATCACCCTTTCTCACCAGCAGCTTCATCCTCTGCGCCCTCCTCAGACCACTGTATTATAGGTTAGCAAGTTGGTTGCCTTTTGTTGTTGTTGTTGTTAAGTGCCTTCGAGACATTTCCGCTCATAGTGAGTGACCCTGTATAGGGTTTCCCAGAAGCGGCTGGTGAGTTTGAATCACTGACCTTGCACTTCAAACTGACCTTGCAGTCTAGTGTTTATCCTACAGAGCTACAGCAGGACTCCAGTTGCCTTTTACCCGAGGGTAAATCAAAAAGTATTGCTATGAAACCCTAAAACCTTTATTCAACAAAAATATCAAAATGGGGAGCTGTTGTTTCTCAACACCTCCTCCTTCTAGGTCCATACACTTCTGAAGGTGGTGTTTCCGTCTCTGTAACCCTTTCCTGAAGAGTTCTGTGCCCTTCCATTCACACCACTTCAAAATGAGTTTGAGCACGCTCAAGAGATTCAAATCATGTTCCTTTTCAAGATATTCTTTGAGTTTGGGCAACAAAAAGAAATCTAAAGGGGCAAGATCAGGGATATAGGATGGATGGGGTACAGTTTCCCAACAAAATTCTCACCGATCAACCTTTGCCACCCTTGAAAAAATGAGCATTGTTGTAATAGGAAAAACTTCCTTGGTGCAACTTTCCTGGATGGTTTTTTCTCACCAAAGCAGCTTGTTTTCTTAAAACTTCTTCCTAATCAGCTCTCAGGATCATCCTGTGACCTTCAAGAAAATCTGTTAAGATGATCCCTTCATTGCTGTTGTGAAGTGCCATTGAGTCGGTTCCAACCCATAGCGACCCTGTATAGGGTTTCTGAGGAGCAGCTAGTGAGCTTGAACCTCCTACCTTGCAGTTCAGACGGCTTTGCAGTCTGGTGCATTAACTCACAGCGCCACCCCAGGATTCTATGACAGTTGCTATAATCTTCTGAGCTGAATTCATCTTGGAGAGCTTCCCAAAGTCCCTTAAAATGCCTGATCCGTCTGATAACTGCTGTTTCATGTCAAGCAGCATTCCTATGAACCTGTTGTACAGCCTCAGTCATCTGGGAAGATAAGATGTCCACTTAAGTCGTGTGAGAAATTTGATATTATCCCTGACGTCAAAATCATTTCTCTTATGACACAAAAAGTATTCTTTTTATTTTTAAGACATGCTAAGGAGACAATAGTAACCTCATATGCTTGCAAAAGTTGGACAGTGAATAAGGAAGACCGTAGAATTGATGCCTTTGAGTTGTGGTGTTGGAGGAGAATATTGAAAGTGCCATGGACTGCCAAAAGAACCAATAGATCTGTTTTGGAAGAACTGCAGCCAGAGTGCTCCTTGGAGGCCAAACTTCGTCTCTCATACTTCCGACATATTGTCAGGAGAGACCAGTCGCTGGAGAAAGATATCATGTTTGGTAAGGTGGAGGGTCAGAGATAAAGAGGAAGACCCCCAGTGAGATGGACTGGCCAAGTAGCAGCATTGATGGGCTCAAGCGTGGCAACTGTAGTGAGCTCGGCCCGGGACCAGGCAGTGTTTCGTTCTGCTGTGCATCAGGTCACTGTGAGTCGGAACTGAATGAACAGCACTGAGCAGCAACAACCCAGGACAAAATGCGAATAGAAACTTGAGTCCAAATTCAGAGACGTGGCTCAGTGCACGCAAAGGAACTGATTTAAGAAAAGTTTATGAAACAAGCTTCTACCTGCGTGTACAAGCATTTCTTTACTCTTCCAAATGGCGTGCCATCCAGTCGGTGCCAGCTTATAGTAAGCGACTTCTGCCTGCCTCGTGCAGAATCGATAATGTTTTGTCGTTGTGAATCAATCTGCCACCACAATAGTAGAAAATTATTTTCTTGTTCACCTCGTGGTGGTGTGAATGGAAAGGAGTCGTTGGATTTGAAGGGCTCAATCTGCAGCCCTGGTCCCTTGGTGTGGTGTGATCGAGTAAGCATTGGAACTAACCATAAACTAAGCACAAGGTTGGCAGTTCAAACTCACTAGCTGCTCTTTGGACCAGCACTATGTAGGCTTGCTCTAAGTCAGAATCAACTTGACAGCACTTAAAAACAGCACCAATATGGAGCCCAGGATATTAAAATGAAGGGACTCAGTGGACAGGCTTCCATCCCTCTGTGACCCCTGATCCTGAGCCAGGGACTAACTTAATTCCTTTTGCATCTCTGATGCTTTGAGTTGCATCTGGAGCCCCAGTGATACAAGCTGCTCCTCACTGAAAGGTCAGAGATTCAGGTACACCCAAGGTACCTCACAAGAAAGGCCTGGTGATCTTGATCCAAAAACGGAGCCATTCACAACCCCACTGGAGCCCAGTTCTACCCTGACACACACAGGGTCATCATGAATAAGTTGGAATCAACTCAACAGAAATTTGACTCCAATGTTTCTTAATTGAATATCAGACAGTTTTATAGGAGAGGAGACCATTAGCAGTTCACAGTACAATTGAGTCAGCGATATCGACAACTTCAGACAGTTATAAAATGCCTCCTCTAGAGAGACCTTCTGAGTAACATACAATCCCATTCCAAACCTGGCTTGGTGATGATCCTGTTCTCAAACACTGTGGTGGTCAGGTACCATTGAGTGGTCAGGTACCGTCTCTACTCACGTAGACACCAGGTACCACAGAACCAAGCTCTACCTAATCCCACCCCATCCTCACCCTCTGTGTTATATCTGAGTCCGTGGTTGCAGCTAATCTCTGGCTCTGCCCCGTAGTCTAAACCCTGAATCCCGCCCTCCTGTGCATTTTTTCAAAGCCCTCATCTCACTGCCCTGATGGAAGAAGCTTAGATTTTGTTTCGATGATTGTCCACCATCGCTAGGTTTCCCAAAGCATCACCACTGTCCACATGTGGGACTGTGTCATTGGTGGGCCCCCGTGCAAAATCCAGGTGGGGGCCTTGCTGTTCAATGTATTAGAAGTTTCAAGAACTGCAACAGCGGAGTTTTAGCTGAAGTGTGGGGTCCTTGAAGGCACGGGGACCCAGGTTGTACCCCATAAAGTAGCAGACACCTGTGATGTTTAATTTCATATCCCATAAAGAAGCAGACACCTGTGATGTTTAATTTCATACCCCATAAAGAAGCAGACACCTGTGATTTTTCTTAATTTCGTTTGGTTGGAGGACATTCAGAGTCCATCTCTGCAATGCTAAACACAAACAGTTAACGTGTTCATCTACTAACCAAAAAGCAGGTGTTTGGAATCCATCCAGACGTACCTCAGAGGAAAGGTCTGGTGATGTACTTCTGTTGGAATCCCTGTGACACATACGAGGTCACCACGCAGAATGGACCCAGCAGCAGTGGGGGGACATATAGAATAGTCTGAGCTACTACGATGGTTTTGCCATTTATTGGATGCTGTCAGCCCATCACAATTTGTGCGCTGATTGGCAGTGCTTTTATCAAGTTGCAAAATAAGTCCAGTCAGCAGCAAGACCAGAAAATGAAAGTCAGGCTCAATAACAAATTTTTCTTTCTGGTAGTTTGGTTCAGCTGTTATGACGACTGATACTCTCCCCACCCTCACCCCCCATATCCCCTTCTCGATGGGGACGACTGAAACATTTATAATATAGTCATGCGCCAAACTCCGCCATTCAGGTGAGGCCCTCAGATGCTTCGTCTCCCACCGTGGGCTCTCCACTAGTGCTGATTTCTTCTAGCTCCAACAGTAGATTTCAGAGGGTCGAAGTCTTCAAGCCAAATTAAATGAAAGTTTGCGATCTGAACTGCAAATGAAAAAGACCTTGACTAAAAACGTGTCTCCTGTTTCTAAGCTTCTGGCAGCTAGTTGGGCGAGCTGCTTGGTTTTTCCCCCATCTCTCTTGATTTTCCGCTGGATGCACCAGACCACGTGCAATTCAGATGCGAAGCAAATGAACTCAGTGGTGTTGTTCCGTTCTCAGTGGCCGTCTTTTAACGTCCTTCTCTTCTGCCAGCAAGTCACCATTCTTCCAGGCTGCTTTTGCGTTCAGGAAATGTCCAGGATTTCCATGACTGGCTTGCTGTAGACTTCAACGCTCAGACACTCGGAAATGATGAATGTGTCCCACTTTCAGCCTTAGAGTCCCATGATTCTAACACCCCAAACTCCACTACCATTGAGTCAGTTCCAACTCACAGTGACGCTATTCAGGGCTTCTGAGACTGTAAATCTTCATGGGAGCACACAGCGTCATCTTTCTCCTGAGGAGTGGCTGCTGGGTTTGAACTGCTGACCTTGTCTCAAGGGTTGACGAAAGGATGATGATAACGCCATCAAGAGAGGTCAAGGCCCCAAGGGAAATAAAATCCATTACTGGTAGGGTAAGCACTGGGCCATTAACCATAAGGTTGGTGGTTCAAACCCACCAGCTGATCCTTGAAAACACTGTGGAGAAGTCACTATGAGTTGGAACCAACTCAACAGCACTTAACACAACAACGAACTAACCCTATTGCCTTTTAGTAAAATCCCAACGCATACTGGGCTGCCAGAAGAACCAACAGATCTGTGTTGGATGAGATACAGCCGGAGTGCTCCTTGGAAGCCAAGATGGCCAGACTTCATCTCTCATACGTCAGACATAGTATCAGGAGGGACCAGTCCCTGGAGAGGTATCTCGTGTTTGGTAAAGTGGAGGGTCAGAGAAAAAGAGGAAGACCCCCAACGAGTTGGATTGGTAGAGTGGCAGCATTGATGGGCTCAGGTGGAGCGACAATTGTGAGGTTGGCCCAGGACTGGGCAGTGTTTCGTTCTGTTGTACATAGAGTCACTAGGAGTCGGTAGCAACTCGATGGCACCTAACAACAACAGTGACCCTACAGGACAGTAGAAGTGCCCCCCAGGGCCCCCAAGGCTGTCATCCTTCTGGAAGCAGACTTCCTCATCTTTCTCCCATGAAACGACTGGTGGGTTCGAACCACAGAACTTTTTTTATTCTGCAGCCCAGCACTTAACCCCCTGTACCACCAGAGCAGCTCATCTCACGACAGGCATGTAGGAATATGTTGGGTTTGGAGTTTAATCGGCACCTGAGTTCTGTGGTTGCCTTATCGTGAAGGGTCTCCCCTCAACCCACTGCTGCCCCGGTCTGCCAGAGTCAGCAGAGCTTAATGGGTTTGGAGTCTTTGGGTGATGCAACCAAAAGGGTGGCAGTTAGACGCCACCTAGAAAAACGTTCTGGTGACCCGCTCTTAAAAACTCCATCATTGAAAATCCCATGGAGCCCAGTTCTGCTCTGACAGGGTCACAAATGAGTTGGTGACTGGTTATTTTGGGGCCCAGGGCTCCCCTGGGTCTTGCGCAGACTGGGACGCGGAGGAGGCTGGTATAGGAATGAGTTCCTCTCATGGGACAGAGCTGAAGCTCAGATTTCGGGGAGGGTTGTATGGAAGGAGGAGTTGAACCAGGTGGTTAAACAGGACTCTGAGCTGCCTCTCCAGGAAATCAGCACCATCCAGAAAGACGCTTCCCAGGCATCCTTATAATCCTGCAGATGTATGGAGATTGCATGAGTCATGACAGACAGTCACATGGGGACCATCTGCTGCCCACTGATGGCACCACCTCTCCCTTCCTAGTGGGCAGAGGGACACCAAACCTGCAGGGACGTGGCCTCCGTAGATCTGAGCTTGAAGCCTCCCAGACTTGGCTGAGTAAGGGGGGTCAGGGAATATTTGTGTGCTTACTAGCCTGCCAAGCCCAGGTCCCACACCTGTGTCTGTTCATGACGTCGTATTTTTACACAAATAACGCATATGTGAAAATACATCAGTGGTCAGCTTCCCAGAACCTCACTCCTGTGCGAAACTGTGATGATAAAAACCTACCTGGCTGGGGTGATGGAGATAGAAATGAGGTCATTTATGTAAAGTGCATATCTCCCTACCAAGCACACACAAAGGGGCAGTTGTTACTGTTATTGATTTTGTTGTTGTTAGCGGCCATCAAGTCTGTTCTGACTCACAATGACCTCGTGCAGCAAGGCCCTGCTCCATCCCACAGAGGCTCAGACCATTGTGACCCATGGGTTTTCATGGGCTGATTTTTGGAAGCTGATCACCAGGCTTTTCTTCCTAGTCTCTTAGTCTGGAGACTCTGCTGAAATTTGTTCAGCATCAGAACAAGACTCAGGCCTCCCCTGACAGCCACGTGGAAACTGCATATGAAGAAACTCAGGTCTCCCGAGAGTAACGTGAGAATTCTCCCACTACTGTTAGAGATGGTGCTGGTGGTGGTCTAATCTCAGACAATGAAGAGAAAGTTCTTGGTCTTGCAGAATTCTGTCATGTGACCTCCACCATCATTTCTGTCACCAAGGCCGTATTTTCCAACTACCGATCCTTCCTCTTTGTTTCTAACCTGCCTATTCTGATCACCAGTAATTATCAGTGCATCTTGATTGCATGTTTGATCAATTTCAGACTGAAGAAGTTGATAGTGTTCATCAATTTCATCCTCACTGGCTTTAGTGGTTGGTGCATAAATGTAAATAGTAGTGGTATTAACTGGGCTTCCTTGTAGGCCTGTGGATAGTATCCTATCACAGCGTTGTTCCTCATGGCAGATCTTGATACGTTCTTTCTGATGATGGATGTGACGCCATTCCTCTTCAGTTTGTCATTCCTGGCATAGTAAAACCATGTGATTGTCAGATTCAAAATGGCCAATATCAGTCCATTTCAGCTCATTAATGCCTAGGATATTGATATTTATGTGTTCCGTTTCATTGTTGACAACTTCCAAATTTCCTAGACTCATACTTCCTATATTCCGTGTTCTGATTATTAATGGCTGTTTGCAGCTGTTTCTCTTGTTTTGAGTTATACCCTATCTGCAAATGAAGGTCCAGAAAGCTGTATTCCATTTATACCATCACAGTCAACTCTACAATGAGGAGGCAGCTCTTCCCCAGTTGTGTGTTGAGTGCCTTCCAGTGTCCCACTGTTCTTCATAAGGTTTTCAGTGACTAACCACTCAGAAGTAGTCTGTCTCTCCTCCTTCCTAGTCTGTCAGTCTGGAAACTGCGCTGAAACCTGTCCACCTTGGTGCCATAGCTTTCAGCATCACTATAACTCCCAAGCCACCACAGTATGACAAAGCCACCGGTGTGACAAACTGACAGGCGAGTGCAGTGGGGAAGCGTTAGTTGGCAGCACCGTCTTCAGAAATATCGAGTGCTAGATGAAGGGGATGTCTTGAAATGATAGCTTCCCATTTTGATATCTTTGTTTAATAAAGGTTTCTGTGATTATGTATCAATCTTCTTTGACGTACCCTCATGTTAAAGAGATGATGCTGACTTCTAAAATCACTGATAAAGTCTAATCTCATTTCACGTTCGTTTTCCCTTCAATCAAGTTTCCCTAAAATGCTGCATCATCTAGAATTAGAGCTCCAAACCCCACTGCAGTGGAGCCAGTTCTGACTCTCAGTGACCCTGTAGGACAGATAGAACTGCCCCATAGGTCTCCAAGGCCGTCACCTCTCGGAAACTAGCTGGCTTGTCTTTCTTCTGCAGCTGGTTAGTAGCCAAGCTCCAGGGCTCCTGTCTGGAATTAAAGCTGGGTTGATGTTAGGCCACCAAGACCAGGCAGGGAGTTTGCCAAGTCATCCCAATGCTGATTCATTATGTACTTGTATCAAGAATGGTTCCCACTTTGATGACTGCTATGGGTCCCTGGCTATTCCTGGGCATTAGGATATTGGCCTACACCACCAATACTGGGTAGGGTGGGGGGTCTCCCACATGGAAAGCAAGGATTCTATCACTGATTCTGGGATTATGTTGTTAAGTGCTGTTGATTCAGTTCTGGCTCATAGCAACCCTATATAGGGTTTCCAAGGAGCGGCTGGTGGGTTTGAACCGCCAGCCTTGTGGTTAGCAGTCCAGTGTTTATCCTACAGCGCCACACCAGGACACCAGCTGCAGGATGGTGGTGGTGGTTGTGTGCCATGGAGTCATTTCTGAGACTAAATCTTTACGGGAGCACAAAGCCTCACCTTTCTCTCGCGGAGCAGCTGGTAGATGGGAACTGCTGACCTTCGATTGTATTCTATATAAGTGTTGACAGCATGGTGGGAAAGAGCTAAAGTTCAGGGAGAAAATGTCTGGTGAAAAAGGACAGGTGAAAGCAGGGGACAGAGAAGTGGCATGGGGCATTGAATGACAGGTGGAATGTGTTATTGTTAGCTCTCCGCTGCTGGTGATACCCAACAGAACTAAGCCATCCTCCTGTACAGATTGGGCATAGTGGTCCACAGGGTTCTCAGTGGCTAAGGTCTGGGTGCGGATCGCCTGGCTTCTTTTCCTAGTCTGTCTTAGTCTGGAAGCTCAGCTAAACCCTATTGAGCATCCTAACAATATACAAACTTCCACTGGCAGACAGATGGGGTGGTGGGTGCATGTGAGAAACACTGAGCAGGAATCAAACCTGGGCCTCCCTTAAGGAAGGGGAGAATTCTACCACTGACCAAAAAAAAATGTTATTAAGTACATTAATCACCGTTGTGAAATAATTAAAACACATGTAACAAATGTTGGGAAGAAGATGAAGTGTGTGTGTGTTGGGGTTAATCTCCTTCAAATTGAATCAATGACTATTGCCTTAGGCTGAGAACCTATTCCCTGCATCATCATCTGAAGATATGAAACTACCAGAACCAGGGGGGAAACATCATAGAGCAGTTGTTCTGGGGGCACCTGGGGGTGGGAAGCTGTGGCTTTTCACAGTGTTACACGGTCATTGATCACATGGCTGCTAACTAAAAGGTCAGATGTTTGAACCCACCAGTCACCCCATGAGAGAAAGATGTGGCAGCGTGCTTCCGTAAGATTTACAGCCTTGGGAACCCTATAGGGCAATTCTCCTCTGCCCTATGAGTTCGAATCCCAAACCGGGGGGGGGGGGGGGGTAGCTTTTAGACCTGTGACATGTTATGATGTCATGACTCTGGTAAAGAAAAGAAGACTGGCAGCAGAGAGAGAATGACTTTTAAAGGACGAAGACCGGGGGATGGTGCCATGTGCCCTGAACAAATGCCCTCAGGAGAATTAGCTGTAAAACGCACGTTAGATCTGCAAACAGAAGCATCGGACTGTTCCGGCCCCTAAGAGGCTCAATGGCACCATCAGCAGCACTTCCAGTTCAGGCTTTCTGACGAGGCTAGCAGCAGAAGTAAGCATTTTTGCAAGGCCACTTCCGTCCTTTTCCTAGGGGATGCTGGGAGGACGTGTAAAGTCCAGGGTGATGCAGGAAGTTTGTGTTCACCTGCTTTTCTAAAGACCAGGGGTCCAAACCCGCCCAGCAGTGCTGCGGAAGAAAGACTTGGCAGTTGGCTTCCATAAAGACTGGTGGTGGTGATATCGGCTGCCGTCGAGTTAATTTCTGCTCACCAAGACCCCCTTGTGACCAGTTACAGCCAGGGAAGCCCGTGGAGCCTTTCTGTTAAATAGACTGTCCCCCAGCCCCAACTCAGAACTGACGCCAGGGTAACATGACATGCTGTTCTCCGGCTCCCCTGGATGGTGCTGATGGGTAAATGCTGGACTAGTAACCCAAGGGTTAGTGGTTTGAGTCTACGTGACTATCTGCTTCCCAAAGGACATCTTGTTGTTGTTGTTATGTGTCGTGGAATTGGTTCTGACTTATAGTGACCCAACCCAGGGTTTCCGAGGCTGTAAATCTTTATGGGAGCAGAAAGCCTCATCTTTCTCCCGCGGAACCACTGGTAGTTTCGAACTGCTGACCTTGCGGCTCGCAGCCCGATTCGTAACCACTGTTGAAAAACCCTAAGGGGTGCATTTCTGCTCTTTACACATGGGGTCGGTCACCAAGAGCAGGAGTCGAGAAGCTTATAACCAGCAGTGGCAGTTCCTGGGCTTACACGGTAAACACAGAACCTTTGAGCTTCACAGTTTCCTGGGCAGCTTGTTGTAAACGAGGAGGAATTATTCCAGAGAGTCTGAATTAAAGGAATTAGAATTCAACTTAATGGTGCCAATGAGGCAGACAAGCAGACTCCTCACCCCAGACACACGTACCATTGCTTCTAGAAATGGGTCTTCCCAGCTGACAGGATGAGGATTGGGGAACCCCTGCCCCCACTGCTCAGTATGGAAGGTGTTCCTCTGCAGAGGGAAGGGGGGTCCAGGAACATCAACTGGAGAAATGACAACTGGATTCCAAACAGGCTCGTGCCCAGGATATCAGAAGCACAGTGAGAAAACAAGGAAATGGCTAGAATACTCCCCGGTCCGAGAATTGAAGAGAAACCAACATGTATGTAGGTATCCTTTCTAGAACAGCATTTAGTACTTGGCAGCATTGAAACAGGAACAGGAAGTCTCTGTCGGGCCCGGTAGCACAAATGATGGACACACTCGGATGCTAATGGAAAAGCTAGAGGTTTGAGGTCACCCAAAGGCACCTCAGAAGAAAATCCTGGTGATCTGCTTCAAAACTATCAGCCTTTGAAAATGTTATAGGAGCACAGGTCTACTCTGACACACAGGGGGCGCCACAAGCCAGAATAGACTCAGCAGTAGTGGCTGGTTTGTATGGAGACATTGATCTGGGTTGGATGATTTGTTCCTGCAGATTTTTGGTGGTCTTCATGATCTCTTCACTCAGTCAGTAATGGTTGTCAGGTGCCGTCAAGTTAGTTCAGACTTACAGTGACTCTGAACACCAGAACACAACACTGCCCAGTTCTGCAGTGTCGTGACAATCTCTGCTGTGTCTCAGCGCATTGTTACAGCCACCTCGTTGGGGGTCTGCCTCGTCTTCACTGACCCTCCTCTTTAACAAGCATGCTGTCCTTCTCCAGGGACTGGCCCTTCCTGACAACATGTCCAAAGTGCATGAGATGAAGTTTCGCCATCTTGGTCTCTAAGGAGCATTCTGGCTGTACTTTCAAGACAGATGTGTCTGTTCTTCTGGCAAGTACACAAGCCGTGGTACTTTCAGTATTCACCAACGCTACATAACTCAAATGCATGGATTCTTCTATGGTCTTTCTTATTCATTCGCTAGCTTTTGCATACATATGAGGTTACTGAAAATACCATGGCTTGGGTCAGGTGCATCTTAGTCCTCAAACTGACATCTTTGCTCTTGAACACTTTAAAGAGGTCTTGTGCAGCAGACCTCTGCTGCATTATGTCATTTGATTTCTTGACTGCTGCTTCCATGAACGTGGACCCAGGTAACTGACGGGCAACGCCTCGTAAACAGAAATGCACTACTGAAAAACAAACAAAACACCAAATGGATTCTGGCTCATGACAACCAACATAAAATTCTCTAACTCAAGTACCATATCTGCAGGTGTGGCCATGTTTCCTTAAAACATCATAGAAAAATACACAATCCCCCCAAAACCCCAGCCTCAGCATCTGTTTCACAATGGGTGTGGCTTCTGCGGGTCTTGATCTGGTGGGAACGTGCTCATAACCCACCTTTGTCTCCCCAGCAAAGGGTTACCTTCAGCATTTGCCTTGGAAGAGGGGACCATCTACCTGACCTCGGAGCCAGGTGCACCAGAAGCACAGGATGATAATGCCTCTGTTCTCGACGTCTACTTGGTAAGTCACTTGTCACTTTCTACTCCTTCCCTGTCCCTCAGCCTGACAGGCAGACCCAGACCATGGCTTACAAAGAACCAAGACAGTGCGGCCTGTAGGAAGGACAGTGGCACTGGTCACACCTACCAAGGGCATGTCATTTCACAAGTGATTTTTCCCACATAGCACACAGCACTTAAGAGCTAGACAATATAGTGCATCACCAGATACGAAAGGGCTTCAAAATGTCCCTGGGAAAAACTCCATCAGCTTTCAGTTCTATGTTTCCTTCAACTTTTAAAGCCCCTTCATGTAACAAGAGGACATGTCCCTTAAAGTCAAGGCAAAGTAGGGCTCCTTGGTGGTGGTCTCAAGATTAGCTTCCTTTGACAGTACAAGATTGTCCCCCTTCCATTTGGATCTTTTCTTTGGACCTTAAACCAGCCACATGCCATCAAGTTGACCCTGCCCCATGGCAACCCGTGTGTGTCAGAGCAGACCTGTGTGCTCCCCAGGAGTCTCAGTGGCTGAGTTCTCAAAGTAGATCACCAGGTGTTTCTTCTGCAGCACCTCTGGGTGGACTTGAACCTTCAGCTTTTCGGTGAACAGCCAAGTGCATTCACTGTTGGAACCACCCAAGGACTCTATTTTGGGGTCACCCCCTTGGTCTGTTTGTAGAGTGAGCAGCAGAGGCTGTACCCTGGGAAAAACCCGAATTCAGAACCAAAGTGTCCAGTCTCTGTGTTACCAACAAGCTGTGTGATTTGGGTAGGAACGAAATGAATTATCGATCCATTTAGTTGATAAATAAGTTCTCATTTGCCAAAAAAATAAATAAATAAACGAAACCTCCTGCCTTCAAGCTGCTTCCGACTCACGTGACCCTGCAGGGCTGAGTAGAACTGCTCCATGAGGTTTCCTTCAATCTTTACAGAGCAGACGGCCTCAGCCTCCTCCTGCCGAGCAGCTGGAGGGCTTGAACCCCCAACTTCGCAGTTAGCAGCCCGATGCTTCACCCACTGCACTGCCAGGGCTCCATTTGTGCCAGTCTGGGGAAATAATCCTGGTCCTGTCCCCGACCTTGCAGTCCAGTGATGTATCCTACGGCACCGCACCAGGACTCCTACATATTCTGTTTGCAGCAAAAAATGAATTTTCTCTGCCCCTCCCCACCCCACACTAACAGAAGTAAGTTCATAGCATTCTTCAGGATCCTTCCAGAAAAACTGGCTCCCCTCCGCCCCCACCCCCATGTCCAAGGGGATAAGAGACTAAGTAGGAAAGATGGGCAACATTTTTGAGTCCTGGGGTGCGTTTGGTCTCCATTGTCAGCTGACATCAGAGAAGCTGCTAGGAAAGAAGTCAGGTGAGAGCCTGGGATGATGAGCAGTCATTCCTGTCCCCCACCCCTACCCCGTTTGTGGGTCTGTGGAAACGCCGGTGAGACTCTAAAGTGAGACTTGGAATCACAAGGTAGTTGAATGAATTCAGTGCTGGATCCTCGGCTCCTCATTTGCTTCCCTTGATCCTTTGCTTGCCCCTCCCTCCTCAGTATGATCCTTTGCCGCAATAAGAAGTCCGCCATTTTGGTTTATTTAGAGTTTTACTCCATTGTTCTTTGGAGTCTGTAGCTCTCCTACTATGAAAGAGCAAACATTTCAGAAAAGGATAATGCCTGTCTCTTGAAGCCGTGAGGAAGAGCTACCATTAATGGTTGGTTGTTAAGAGTACTTAAGGACTCCTGGTGTGGCGATGTAGGATCAGCACTGGACTGCAAACCACAAGGTTGGCAGTTCAAACCCACCAGCTGCTCCATGGAAACCCTGTATAGGATCGCTGTGAGTCAGAACCAACTTGATGGCACTTAACAACAACGAGAAGGATCAGTTAGAAATAAACGTGTCATCATAGGAGTTTAAGGCACCCTGATGGTGCTATAGGGTAAGCACTGGACTGCTAATCACAAGGGCAGCAGTTCGAACCCACCAGCTGCTCTATGGGACAAAGATGAGACTGTCTGATCCTTTAAAGATCTAGTCTCAGAAGCCCTACGTAAGATCACTGTGAGTTGAAATTGACTCGATGACAGCTGTTGGTGGTTTGGGTCCAAGTATAAGGATGGTGCTCAGCTGGCTGGTGCGGTCATGTGGTCTTTGCTTCCAGCCAGGCATTGTTGGGTCCAGAATCACAAATGGAAAGGAAAGAAAGGCATCCAGACGAGGATGGAAATGTTTCTCACCAGGTTTGAAAAAACACTGATCTTGCCTAATCCTGTTCCTAATCTTAGTTTGTCCCTAATCGCATTAAGCTCTGACACATGTCTTAGCATTTTTCTGCATGCCTGGCATCATGCTAAGTCCTTTAAATGAGGATTAGCTGATGGCTCAGACTCACCTGCTGCTCCTCAAAAACTCTATACAGGGTCACTATGAGTCGGAACTGACTTGAAAGCATTTAACAACAGTAACTGGTTAATCTTCACAGCAGCTGGTGAGAAAGGTGTGGAAACTGAGGCACATAGCAGTTATGCAGTTTGGCCCAGGTGATACGGCCAGTAATGAATAAGAAGGAGGCTGGGTGGCACATAGGGTGTGCACAATCAGCTGCTAAAGCTAAAGGTTGGTGGTTGAAACCTACCCAGCAGCTCTGCGGAAGAAAGGCCTGGCAACTACTGTAACGATCTCAGCCAGAAAACGCCGTGGAGCAGTCCTAGTCTGTAGCACATGGAGTCGACCTGAGTCGGGGGCCAGTTAGATGGCAGCTGACGACAGCAGCAATATGACAGGAGCCGGGATTCAGAACCGTGGGCACTCTCAGAGCCTGAACCCTTCCATTACTGAGTCGTGCTGCCTTTGCAATACATGAGAGAAGTTACATGACTCGTCTGAGGTCAGACAACAAGGAGAGCATAGAGAGGAAGGAACGCAGGTACAGATGGGCTCATTCCCACTGAGTCCTCCAGCAGTCCTCAGATGGAATGACGCAAGAGAAACCCAGCGTGTCGGTGAGAAAACACAGGATTCTGTGTCTGAACAACCACATGCCAGGCACATTACAAGGGCATTTCTCATCTCGTTTACGGGGCCAGATATGATACGAGGGGGCTTCAAAAAGTTCATGGAACAAGGGAATGAGAAGATAATGGAATTTCTCCCTGAACCTTCTGAAGCCCCCTCGTATTGGTGTCCACTTAGTTGTCGTTAGTTCTAACGCATAGGGACACGGTGAGTGCAGAGCGGGCCTTCTCCCCACTGGGTTTTCAAGGCTGTGGACTTCAGAAGCAGACTGCCAGGCTTGTCTTCTGCGGCACCTCTGGAGGAGTTTGAGCACTGTCTGCTCCACCCAAGGATAAGTTGTATGTGTTGTAATAGATGATTAAATGGCCTCTATGAGTGCATTCCTGGTGTTGTGCTGTGGGTTAATGCACTGGATGGACTACAAGGTCAGTTTAAACCTCAAGGTGTTGGCAGTTCAAGTTCACCAGCCGCTCCTCGGAAAAGCCCTGTACAGGACGGCACTTAACAACCACAAATATTGGACTCCTTGTGTGGCGCTGTAGGATCAACACCAGACTGAGAACCACAAGGGTTGGCAGTTCAAACCCACCAGCTGCTCCTCAGAAACTCTATACTGGGTCACTATGAATCAGAACCGATTCGATGACATTTAGCAACAAGAAGATCTCTTCCAGCCCTGGTAAGCTGGGACTTACTCTAAGTTCTGAGGAAGTTTATCCAAAGTAGCTAGTTATGTCTCTGAAGTTGACTGTTTCATCGCATCTCCTACCATCAGCCTTCAGGATTTAAATTTAGATTTTTATGGGGACATGTCTAGAAAGTTCTGCCCCCTTAACTTATAATTCCAGGCTGTATTTTCAGGCTGGAGGTTGTTGTTTTTACCTAAATGTTCTTGCAGATCTGAAGATCAAATCCACTGTCGGCCTTCCAGGGTTTCATCGGCCTCCTCACTGTGAAAGGGGCGTACACACACAGGAAGGGCAAGGAAGGAAAACCAAGGCAAACTTAGTGTCTGTCTTCTCAACTACTCAAATCGAATCCTCTCAGCCACAACCATCTTGAGGAGCAGCCAGAGCAAGGGTGGGGAACCGTTTTTTCTGCCAAGGGCTACTTGGATATTTATATCATATGTAAGACATACAAAGTTCTCAACTTAAAAATTAGCCTGCTATATTTGGTCAAACATTTAATTAACTCAACCCATAACACGATGGCTCACTCCTTGGAAACCCTACACAGGGTCGCTATGGGTTGGAATCGACTCGACGGCACTTCACAACAGTGTGATGACTGGACTCCTAGTGTGGCTCTCTAGGATCAGCACTGGACTTTAAACCACGAGGTCGGTAGTTCAAACCCACCAGCTGCTCCTCAGAAACCCTATACAGGGTCGCTATGAGTCAGAACTGACTCGATGGCACTTAACAACAACAACAACACTTTGATGGCTAGAACTGCAGTTGCCTTGGCAGAGTCTGGCATTCCCCAACCCTGAGCTAGAGACTTCTGGGGCTAAACTGCATTCACCCTTCTCACCAGATGTCATTAGACTGCTTTATGAAGACTTCTCTGCCTCTAAAAGACACCATTTCTCTGTTGGTGAAACACCAGTTGATGTCAAACTGTTTTCCACACCGTTTCCAATGATTGGTTTTGTGGCAGATCGCCAGGCCTTTCTTCTTCAGCACCTCTGGGTGGACTGGAACATGCAGCCTTTCAGTGAGTTGATGAGCATGCTACTCCTGTGCTCCACCCAGGGATTCGATCTGTTGTCAAAACAAGCAAAATCCAAACCAGTGCCATTGAGGTGATTCCGACTCGTGTGTTACAGAGCACAGCTGTTTTATAGGGTTTTCATGGTTACAGTCTTTATGAAAGCCGGTCTCCAGGCTTTCCTCCATGCCGTCGCTGGTTCCAGCCACCAACTTGTAGGTTAGTTTTGTTGTTAGGTGTTGTTAGCAACCTCATGTGCACCACAGAAGGAGATAGTGCCCAGTGCTGCATCATCCTCACGTTACTGCCCTGTGTCAGTCCACCCCACTGGGGGTCTTCCCCTGCTGCTTGTTGTAACTTCATCCCCTATGCTTGGATCTCTCTGCTGTTGTTATTAAGTGCTGTTAAGTGGGTTCCAACTCGTAGCAACCTGGATGGGGTTTCCAAGGAGCATCTGGTGAGCTTGAACCACTGACCTTGCAGTTCAAACTTTGCAGTCCAGTGCATTAACCTACAGTGCCACACCAGGACTCCATAATACTTCACCGTTGTTGTTATGTGCCAAGGTACCATCGAGTCATAGCGACTCTGTGCACAGCAGAAGGAAACACTGCCTAGTGCTGTGCCGACCTTACAGTCTTCGCTACTCCTGAGACCATGGCTGCTGTCCCTGTGCCAATCCATCTCTTTGGGGGGGTCCCTCTTTTCTGACCCTCCTCTTTACCAAACATAATATCCCACTCCAGGGACCAGTCCCTCCTGATAAGATACCTGAGTATGAGAAACAAAGTCTGGCCATCCTGGCTTCCAAGGAGCACTCTGACTGCACTTTTGGCAGTCCATGGTACTTTCAATATTCTCCTCCAAAACCATTAACTCAAAGTCATCAGTTCATCTAAGATCTTCCTTATTCACTGTCCAACTTTTGCATGCATATGAGGTTATTGGAAATGCCACGACTTGGCTCAGGGTCACCGACTTAGTCCTCAAACTGACATCTTCGCTCTTGAGCACTTTAAAGAGGTCTTGTGCAGCAGATTTTCCTAATGCAATACATCGCTTGATTTCTGGACTGCTGCTTCCATGAGTATTGATGGTTGATCCGAGCAAAATGACAACGTCAATCTTTTCTCCATTTATATGGATGTTGTTTATTGGTCCAATGGTGAGGACTTTTGTTTTCTTTACATTGAGGTGCAACCCAAATCGAAGGCTGTGGTCTTTGATCTTTATGAGTAAAGTATTTTAAGTCCTCTTTGCTTTCAGCTTTGTATCATCTGCATATCACAGTTTGTTAATACTTCATAAATATCTTCAAAACATGAGCTTTAAATCCAAAAGGTTTATCAACACCAGTCAGCATACAATATTTCCTTGGAAGGACCCATCCATACAGTCTGTGTCATTGCATGAGGCCAGCTCTCCTGCTTTCTACTGTGATTTAACATGAAATAAAATAGAGAGACGTTATCCCTGGGAGGGAGCTCGCTGTCCCAGCATCCTTACTACAGCCCTGCCTCTGTCCTCAGTGTACCCGGTTACCCTGACCCCCCTTATGCAAGGAACCCAGTGGCACTGAGGGATAACCACAAGGCCGGCAGTTCAAACCCAGTAGCCACTCCTGGGGAGAAAAATGAGGCTATCTGCTCCTGTGAAAATTTACAGTTTCGGAAGGCCCTACACTATGTCGCTGTGAGTGGGAACCAGCTTGACTGCAGTGGGTTACTTCAGTCACCTTCACTCAGCCTAGTTCCATTTGCAAACATTCAAATCCAGGGCTGTGTCCTTGGCGATGATTCTATCCAGTGACCAGACACTTCGTGTTCTGCTGGATTTTTGAGGATTTTGAGGATGTTGGCACAGATTGGGATATTTGCAGGATAACAGCAAGGGTCCCTGGTGGCGCAGTGGACTGAGCACCGGACTGCTGACCACAGGGGTACCCTCCAGCTTCTCCAAGGAGGAAAGGTGCGCTGTCTGCTCCCATAAAGATTCACTGCCTCAGAAACCCTAAGGGGTCAGTTATGCCGTGTGCTAGAAGATGAACCCCCGAGTTGAACAGGCTGTATTGATTTAACAAGGGCCATGTGGGCAGCTTCACCCTAGAGCAGATGCGACTCTGAATAGCACCAGGCAACCTGACGCAGGAGGCCGTGGAGTTAGCAGACATTTCTATGCCTACAGCTGTTCTTCCCAGTAGAACAGGATTCAGTGGTAATAGAGAAAAGAGCAACATAGGTGGCCCAGTGCCGGAGTGTACTGGATTAGAATGCCCTTTCGTGACTAGCTGGGGAGGCATGGGAAAGTGAGAGATTATATTCTTTGATAAGAACGAGCCCAGTGGCACAGGGGTTAAGCATAGTTGAAAGGTCGGTGGTTTGACCCCACCAGCGGCTCTTCAAGAGAAAGATGAGGCAGTCCGCTCCCACCGACATGGCATCCTGAGAGTCCTATGGGACTGTTCCCTCTCCTACAGGGTGGCTGAGTCCAAGCTGAATCAAAAGCAGTGGGTTGGTGAATGTGGGTCTCGGGTCGTGTCTCTGATGGTGAATGTGGAGTCTTGGCCTGTGTCTCTAAAGGTAAACGTGGGTTCCTGGCCATAAGATAGAGTGAGAATTTGGGGGAAAACACATTTAGATCAGACCATGGAGCAAGTGAACAAAGCTGTCCCCCTTGATATTTTTCACTCCTGTAAGAACAAACTCAGCCTCCCTAGGGGACAGATTGTGTGACAGGGCTGGACAGGGGTCTCCTCCAGGGGCTGTAAGGGGCCCCCTGCCACACATGACCCACCACAGCCATACTGCTGCATCAGGTGAAGGACTGTTAGGCTCAACTTGCCTTAGAACCAGAATCGCTGGGGACTGGCTGGCCTCTGCTGTTGCCCATATCTCCCCCAGCCTAGGGCTCAGTTCCTTCAACTCTACGTCCTGCGACCTTCCGTGCTAGCTGGGTGCCAGAGCTGTGTCCCTTCCCGGTTCTGCCCTGGGACCGCTGGCTAGGCAGAAAGACAGGCATCTTCCTCTAAGGTAGAAGTAAACTTAAGGGGATCTAGTTACTCCTTGGAAACCCTATACAAGGTCTATATGAGTCAGAACCAACTCGATGGCACTTAATACAACTCTTACAAAAATCAATGGAACTTGGTGGAGTGTTCCTGTTCCAGCTCTCAGCAATCCTCTACCGCCACCTACTGGTGAAAGGTATCCTGACCAAGGGTCAAGATGGAGACCTTTGGATGGAAATCCCAGTGGTGTCCTGGTGTGGCGCAGTAGGATAAGCACTGGACCACAAGGTGGGTTTGAACTGTAAGGTCTGAGGTTCAAACTCACCAGCTGCCACTCAGAAACCCTACACAGGGTTGCTAGGAACCGGAACCAACTCGACGGCACTTAATGATAATCACTTCTGATTCCTGAGACCCTGTGGATGGTAGAAGAAAGCTGGCTCCCTCCTGCACCATCTGCAACCTCTGCAATCTTTGAGTGTGTTCTCACTCCACCCACCAAACTTGGTACTGTTCTGCTGTGTCCTATAGGGGGCGCTATGAATCTGAATCAAATGATAGCAGTGACTTTAGCACACGACTCTGAAAATGGGCCCTGGCCTTCTGGGTTGAGAAACCCCCTGGGTTCAGACTGGCATTGATTGGGTGCTCTCAAGCTTCAAGAAAGGTTTAGTGAGGGACAGGAGTGTGTCTCAGCCAGCATTGCTTGATAGATGGTGAGATCTGCCGAGATGTGAGTCCAAGTTATAGGAGGTCCTGGTGGTGCCCACAGTTAAGCGGCGTTGGCTAGCCAAAGGTTGATGGTTCAAACCCACCTAGAGGCACCTCAGAAGACAAGCCTGACCATCTGCTTCCAAAAATAAAACCTTATGGATCACGTTCTACTTGACACACACACGGTCACCATGTGTTGGAACTGACTTGATGGTGCCTGGTAAATCAATCCGGGTGAGAAGTTAGTCTAAGGACTGCAGAAGACCCGAAGTCCCCACTTCTGGACCAGAAGTCAGTGTCCAGATCTGGTCTCACCTCTTCTTTCTCCCTCTTCTTCCCCAGTAAGTGAACATGGTGATCACCTGAGCAGAGGATGAGAAGTGAACAGTGTGGAGGAGAAGAGTCTCCACTCCGGAGTGCCCTGGGAACCTGGCCGGTTCCACCACCCACAGAGTGCTGATGGGCTGGGGAGACTACCGAGGAGCCGCGGCCCAGGGACCTCACTGACCTCTCCCTCACTTTGCTGGCTCAACTGTGAAGGACTGCATGGGTCCCGCCTAAGCTGCTTTCTAGACCAATCATCAACGACCTTATTTCAGACTTCGTAGTCCCGTCTTCCCATTGGCTCCGCGGTGTTTCTTTTTGCATGTCGCCAAAGATTGGGCAGAAGCACTGTAGGTAATCTGCTTATACATTTTTTTTTTTTTTTTTTTGAGAAAATCCACCCATGCAAAATGGTGAATAAAGATACTGCTCACTTTTGCCAAATTATAATCATTACCCATATCATTGAAAGTCTAAATTGGTTTCCTATCAAGATCGGCGCCATGGAAAGCTAGCTTCAATAAAGAGTTTTTTCACAGTTCACTAGTGAAACGAAAAAAGCAAAGTTATTTATAAAAGGCCTTATGTCGTGTACATATATTGTCTTTGAAATATTTGTGATTTCGTTTTATTGCCTGTGAAAGAGAAATTATATAATTTATTCAGCAAATACTACTGTAAACTATAGTTTTATTGAGAGAAATAAAATATTTTGTTCTCAGCTGTGGTGGTATGTTGATTCCAATGGTTTCTAGTCTTTTTTGTGTGTGTGTTTGTGTTTTGGGGAAGGTTTGCACAGCAGTTGCGTTGTAGTTGTTAAGTTCCATCAAGGTGGGTTCTCACTCACAGCTATCCTGTGTAGGGTTTCTAAGGTGCAGCTGGTGGGTTTGAACCACCGATCTTGGCGATTAGCAATCCAGTGCTTATACTACAGCACCAGGCTCCCATTTACCACTTTCTACACCTGGTGTGGCACTGTAGGATAAGCACTGGACTGCTAACTGTAAGGTTGCCAGTTCAAACCCAGCAGCCTCTCCTCAGAAACCCTATACAAGGTCACTATGAGTCAGAACCAACTCGCCAGCACACAACAATAGCACAGGTTGTTGAATGGCAATTACGTTCTTCACCATGTGTGAACATTCTCATCTTTGCGTTCTGGTGGTTCTGTTCCTGTTCATCTTGTTGCCCTAACCCCTTACATTTTTACCTTTGTTCTAAAGTCATGGAAACCAGACCAATCCTACCCCACGTGCATACATAAGTGTCTCCTGTAATTCCAGCCTGTTGTCACCCTGTTCCATGCAGCCCCCGTGGGGCCCTGACTCCTTGCATGTTCTGCCCAAGGGCCTGTGAATATGATCCATCTTTGCAGATCTCCCTCCCTCTCTCCCTTCATCTGGCTTGACCTGGCCTCATCCAATGCAGTGTGATGAGAACTCCCACATTTGGACGGCTTCCACACCTTCCAAGCTAGTCATTACTCTCACAGGGGGAGGGAGGGGGCATCTCCCAATTCATCACTTTCTAGACTCAGACACCCCCCCACACCAGGCCTGTTTCCTGACCCACTCACTTCCCCACTCCCTACACCTGTGCCTTCTACTAACCCACTCCCACCTTACCCCTGACACGGGGGTTTCCTGACCTGCAGCGGCCCTCAATGGTAATGCCTGTGTGCCTACTGAGCCCTTCCCTTCTCCTTCCTCCCACACCTGTGTCTACCTGTGGGCCATCCCTCCTTGCTCCTACACCCACTCACCATTTACTGTCCAGTTCCAAGCCCCTCCCACCTCCTCAGCTCCCCCAGCTTGTCTGCCTCTTGATCGCCCCCACTTCTCACTCCCCACACTGGGCTGTGACCTCACCCCACCTCCTCCGAGTCCACCCAATTTCTCCTGGGGACAGACACTCAGTCGGGCAGACTCACTAGTGAGCACCATGTGGATGAGCATGCTTGCTTGGGTTTACCTGTTCACCTGACGCACCAGTGCACACTGCGTGAATGCACATACTTGGTTGGGTTTACCTGTTCACCTATACTGAGCAGTCTCACTGGGGGTGAAGACCAGCTGTGACCGTGCACTGCAGGTGAGTAAATCAGCACAGTGAAGATTAGGTAATCTTCACTTGCAGATTAGGTAATCCATCCCTGCTTGACTCACCCCACACCTGTCCACGAGGCTCACATCTGCACTCTGTCAAGAGGTGCACACAACCCAACTGTCCACGAACAGATGAGTGGACCAGCCAAGTGTGGCCCATCCACACAAAGGGATCCCACTGAGCCTGAAGGAATTACATGCTGATGCTACCACACTGTGGATGGACCGTGAAGACACAGCTAAGTGACAGAAGCCAGGCCCAAAAGAGCTCGTACTTCCATTGAGACGGGAAATCCTGCACAGGTAGACCCGACCCAGAAACAGAGTGCTGGTCACTGACTGCATGGGCCAGGGGAGAGGTGATAGAGGGGGTTGCTTTATGAACACAGGGTCTCAGTCTGTGGTGATGAAAAGGCTCTGGAGATCAGTACGGTTAGGGTTCAATAGGATGGGAACATGCAGATAGTCACTCTATCATACATTTTCAAAACATGCAAATTAAACTTTATTGGTTACTAAAATCTACCAGTTAACAATAAAAACCATAAAGGATACAATGGGCTGGGATATTACTAAAGAAAAAAAGTCCCACCCAGGTGAGGACCAAATGACTACCCTTGAGGTGACACTTGCTGGCTGTGGATCAGGAGCCTCTTGGGCTGCATGGAGGGCTGCTGTTGGAGCTGTAGGTGGACCGTCACCCTTGGCTGTATTGGGGGAGCCATCCTGGACTGTGGCTGAGGATCACGTGTGGGCTTCAGGGAAAGAGCTGCAATGGACTGTGGATGAGCTTTTGGGAGGAAGTGTGGAATGTGGCCTCTGGTGTCTGGGTCAGAGTTGGAAGGGATGGAGCTACCTCCAGTCCAAGTGTTGGTACAGCAGGACTAACATCAGAAGTCCTATTTTCTCCTGAAGGTGGTCATGGGAGACCTTGCAGCCCTCTAGACAACATTAAGCTAAGTCACAGAAGCCAGGCACAAAAGACCATGGAGTTCCATTGAGATGAGAAATACTGAGCAGGCCAACCCGTAGACACAGAGGGGTCACTAACTGCATGGACCAGGGTAGGGTCCAGGAAGAGGACTGCTTTATGGGCACAGGGTCTCAGTCTGTGGTGATGGGATTGTTCTGGAGGTAGACACTGGTGATTGTTTCATAGAATTGTGGAAGGACAGAAAGCCATTCTATCCTGGGTTCAAAACATTCAAACTAACTCTTACTTAATGTTAAAGTCTATCAATGTCATTAAAATCTATTAAGGATAAAATGGGCTGGGGAAATAAATACTTAAATAAAAAAGGGACTGATTCCAGAGGAGATACTTACTGACTATAGAGAAGGAGTCACTTTGGACTCTGAATGGGGAGCTGCAGAGGG
>NW_006408574.1:4744578-4766150 GCF_000296735.1 Chrysochloris asiatica | reverse complement strand
ACAGCTCCTCATGTATAGCCCACAGTGACTCCCTATCTACAACACAATGAGTCACCTCATCTATAACCTGCTCAACATTCACCAACATGACCGTCTTTCCTTGTGCCTTTCCAGTGACAGGAAATATGATGCTGCCAGGAAGCTCATTCCCAAGATATCTACCCCAGATGTCCTCCCAGACAGCAAGCCCCTTGGACCAGAGTCTGAGATGACTCTGAGCTCTGGAGCAACCCACCTTGGGTCCTGCTTGAGTGGCCCTGCTCCATGCCCCCTTCAGAAGCTCACATGCAGACATGCCCAGTGCTCCTTACACCCAAGCTCTGCCTTGATGGTTGCCTCATTGAGGTTCTGCTCAGATTTACAGACACCCTGGAGTGATGCAGAGGAGGGACATATTGTCAGAGGCTGCCCCTGACCCACTACAAGATTCGGGGTCCTGTGGCAAGAGATGGAATTTGACTGCCTCCAGCAGAAAATGGGGCTCAACTTTCAAAGCAGAATATGAGCTGCAGGCCTGAGTCGAACATTAGGGACCTCAAAGCATTTATTTTAGCTATTAAAAATATTGTTGTTGTTGTCAAGTGCTGTGGAGTTGGTTCCGACTCATGGAGAAGAATGGCTCTTCTCCAACCTTGCAGTTCAAAACTTTCAACCTTGCGCTTCAAAACGACCTTGCAGTCCAGTGCATTATCCCACAGCACCACACCAGTTCTCCATTACAAATATTACCTCCCCGTAAACACACAGTGTCCCTGTGAGCCTTCACCCAGAAAACAGAGGCGTAGCAATGTGACTGCTCCAAGCCACAGAGCCACAGCTTAGAAGTGTGGGACACCTGGGCTCCATGGTGTTCCCGCTGCGCTAAGTGAGGCCCTCTCTGCTTCTGACTTGGAGGGGAAGGTTGGTGCAAATTCACACCATCCCCAGCTGGGGACAGTACACACCAGACACACTAAAGACTCAGACCTGAAGCTCTGGGGGGTCTCAGATCCAGCCAAGGATGAATGCCTGGAGATCCTGGGGTGGGGAAAGCTCCCCACAGCTCCAAGGATCTGGACTCAGGGAGGGCGATTCAGAATGGCTGCTAGGGCCTGAGAGCTGGTTCAGCTTCTCAGAGCCTCAGCCCCTCAAAGCCACGCTGCGGTTCCTTTGTTGTTGTTAAGTACTGTCAAATCAGTTCCAACACACAGACACCCCGCACGGGGGCTCCGAGGAGTGCTGATGGGCTTGAACCACCAACCTTGCGGCTAGCAGTTCAGGGTTTATCCTACAGAATCACACCAGGACATCGGTAAACATGAAAAATCACGGAGAAACCCCTAGACCCCAGGACCGGCTCGGTGCAGGTATGCAGCCACGGGCACAGACTGCTGGGGCCACGTGACTACTACAGCTGTCTTGGGAAGCGGTCTGGCTCAAGGACCCTAACTTGAAATGTACACATCGTTCCCCCCAGCAGCCCACTCCTGCAGGTCTGTCCTGGGGGGGTCAGTGTCTGAGGACACACGGCAGGGTTCCTGCAGCCCTGTCAGAAGGACAGCAGACAGGAATCTGCCCAGGGCCAGCAGCAGGGAAAGACTCCTGGATCTCCCTTCTGGAACATTCCGCAGCTGAGTCAGGACACACCTGCTGATCTGGAGGGGTGGGGTTCCCTGAGATGGCAAGTTGTATAAAAATGTGTACCGGTCACCTGAGCCTTACTGTTTGAGGGTAAACGAAGCCTGCTAAGTGTGAGGCCATCTGAGGCTGGGAGAAGGAAGGTGTGGAAGGAGAGTCCAGCAGGAGCCCTGGGGCTGGAAGTTAAACCCTCAACCAGGAGCTCAGGCTGATGTGAAGTGAAAACAGAATAAAAGATCTTTCCAAAATGTTCGCAGCAGTCCATCAAGAGGGAGCTGCCAGAAATTCAAGACGGATTCAAAAGAGGATGTGGAATGAGGGATATCTTTCTGAAGTCAAATGATCATATCTTGCCTAAAAGTAGAGAATGCCACAAAGGTATTTACTTCTGTTTTATTGACTATGTAAAGGCATCCAACCGTATGGATCATAACAAACTATGGATTACATTGGAAGACTAAGAACTCTAAAATCTGATTTGTGTTTATGTGGAAACTGTACAGAGAGTAAGAGGCAGTCATTCCAACAGGAACAAGGAGATACTGAATGGTTTTAAATCAGGAAAGGTGTGTGTCAGAGTTGTACCTTTCACCACACTTATTCAATGTGTATGTTGAGCAAATCATTTGAGAAGCTGGATTCTATGAAGAAGAACATGGCGTCAGGGTTGGAGGAAGACTCGTTAACAAAACTTGGATATGCAAATGACACACCTTTGTTTGCCGGAAGCGAACAGGAGTTGAAGTACTTAATGATGAAGATCAAAAACTATTTTCAGTATGGATTCTACCTTAAGGTAAAGAAAACAAAAATCTTTACAACTGGTACAAAGGATTTCCTTTAGAATTTTTCATAAGGTTTCTGGTTATCTGGATGTAAACATGGTCAGCCGGATGGTGGTGTTCTAAAGCCAGAACAGCATATTCAGGGTATCAGCGGTGAAGGTCCCCTCCCAACCAAGCAGTCAGCCAAGGGATGATGACAGGGACATCTTCCTGAGTATACAGGGCGAAGCCTCAGGAGCATGTGAGCTGGCAGGTTGCCCCTTAGGACTCCCATAGCCTCTGGCTCTTCGGAGTCCCCAGCCGACCACAGTTTCCAGAACGACAAGCCATTTGCCAAGAAATCAACGTGATGTAAATCTAGAGTCAGCCTTGGGCAAAAGATCTGGTTTCACTGAGCACTTGGCCTGCCAAGTATGCCAAAGGGTAGAGGGTGCATCATGTGGACAGAAAGCAGACCCCTTCTAAGCCTCAGGTGGGCAAGGGGAGAGAGAGATAGTCACTGGGTCACCACGTTCACATCTCAGGAAAAGCTCAAAGGAAAAGAAGCGGGTACAGGGAGGTCAAAGTGGGGTTTCAAATCATTTTGGCACCTTTAGAGTAGCTCATCTAACTCCAAGACGTCTACTCACCAGGTTGTTAGCACCTCTGGATGCAGCAAAACCATCCTAAAAACAAAATATGGGTTTACATGGAAATAAGATGAACTGAGGCTTGTATAAATGCTCAAACCCCATGAAACTGAACTTGCAGCCATCAAATCCACACTGACTCATGGCAACTTCTCCAGAGGCTTTTCTTGGTTGTAACTCTAACTCATCAAGGTAGATTCAAATTGCCAACCTTTTGGTTTCCAAAGATAACAGCTTGAGAACTAAGGTGCTCCTGATCCAAGCAAGTCATGGGATTTTCAATAACCTCATATGCACAGCCAGTGATCACCAGGGGAGTTTCCAGGTGAAGGAACAGGTCTGCAGCGGGTTCCACAACTCTGCCAATGAGCTAGAAGTATTTGACGAGCATATTTGAAACAAGGGAAGGCCATGGCGTGCACGAGAAAGCCCAGGGTGGCTGTTTTCAGAAGTGGCATCAATACCAGGTTCTGGGGCCCAGGGAGGAGGGAGTGCTGAAAGTAAAGGCAGGTGTGTAAGGTGGGTGCAGTTGCTCAGTAACAACTGTACATGTGGTTGGGTATTTTCGTGTTGTTCTTTGTGTTCTTTGTATGCATGCCTTCCCAGCGAGAACTTGTACCTCATCAGACAACTTTGCCCACAATGGAAGGAGAGCCAGCGGTCCTGACCATGGTCCATCAGTCTCCAGGAGCCCTGGCCAGAAACCAAGAGTTGTCTCTGGGCTGCACCAATGTGGCCCAGCCCAGCCCTACACCATGTGTTTTAGGCTCCCGATGGCCTGTGCCTGCCTCTCCCCCAGGTTCATCACTCCCCTACCTCCCCAACCCACCTCCTGGGTCTCTGAGGATAAAAGCCCCCCAGGCCCACCCCCAGCAATCAGCGCTGGGATCCTAGGATGTACCCTGGGGGGACAGACAGTGGACTGACCAGGATGCAGGATCCCCGAGGGTGAGCCCAGCTGCCCCCTCATGGCCCTCATGGGTTCGTGCACCCGGATCACCTCTTGAAGGCTGACCTGGCTCTGCTGCGGCCTACACTATCCCCATGGGCCTAGGGCAAGAGTTCCGGGACCCCAGCTGAGCGCTCCCCCTGTGACCCCGCCACGCAGCCCCCTCGGTGCAGGGCCCACTAACCCGGCAGCATCCACAGCAGCGTGGCCACCATGTCTCCGCGAACGTAGGCCTCATCCTCTCTGCGGCTCTGCCCAGGACCAAGCACCACCTGCCTTAGGCAGGTTGGGCTACTCCCAGGGGCACAGGAGTCCTGGGCGCTGCGGACCCCCACTCTCCCGCTTCCCCTGCCCGCATGCCTCACCTCCCCCATCCCCTACACACCCCACACCCTCCACCCCAAACAAGCACCCCTCGCGGCCCCGCCCCTGCCTCTGATGCCCCACCCATTGTGGCCCGCCCCATGTGGCTCCCTCCCAGAGACTTCTTCCCTGGTGTCAAGTATTTGATGCACCCCCTACGAGACGCCCCCTGGGGCCCCCAGTCGTCGGGACCAAAGGCTCCCCTTAACGGTGGTCCTCGGTCCTGGCAGAGTAATTTCAGATCCTCTTAGACTTGCCGTGACCTGAGGTCCCTTGGCTTGTCCACTGACCCACGCTGAGCAGCCGCTCGTCCATCCTAGCTGGACATTGTCCCTCACGGACGGAAGGTGGGGGCTCGGATGGGGCATTATGAAAGTGGAACCAACAGCCCCCACTTCCCAGGGACTGGAACTGGTTAGGTTGTTTCATAGGCCCCCTAACTCGCCATAGCACCTCAATGGGGCTACAAAGGTCCTCCTGCAGTGGGGACACTGAGGCACACAGCCAAGGCACCTTCCGTGCTGTGAGAGTCCAGGACCTCCAGGTGGCACTGTGTCCGCTGAAGACAACCTGGACTCTCCCGTCCGCTGTTACTCAGCCTGGTCATCTTGCTGGCTAGCTAGAGGCCTGAATAATGGTTAATGTGTGGGCTTCCGGAGGTCAGCACTAACCTCGTCCTCACACCCACAGAGGGCGAAGATATGTCTCATCTAAACCTGGACATGGAGCTGGGACACAGTGAGGACCAACAGGGGACCAAGAATACGCTAGATATGATGATGTTGCTCCATTCCCCCCAAACTCACGGAGTTACTCTGCAGGGGGTGAGAACTGCCTGCTAACCAGGAACCTCCTCCCCTTGACCTCCTACAGTGGTGACCATGTAACCCTGCAGGGAGACCCCCTCCCACCTCCTCACTCAGCGTACCTGAACTGCCTTTGACACTATAATTATTCGTGACTGGGTCGCTGTTTTTTCTTCTGAGTCTTACTCCATCAGCAAATAGACGTCCCAAGAACTCTTCTCCATGCACGTCATTAAGGATGGCTCACTCTGCTTGAGGTGACTTTGATCTGAGAGGCTCCTCTTCCAACACTGTATCGGACCGTGTGTCCTGATGACCCACAGGGCTTTCATCGGCTACTTGTTGGAAGTAGATCACAACACCTTTCTTGCTGGCCCCTTAGTGCGGAAACTGCTGAATTGGACAAGCACCTGCTCATGCTTCAAGCGCGGCAAGGGCTGCCTTATGGGAACTTCATTACCAGACCTCAGCCCACCCACCCTACCACTCTGATTTCATGGCTACAAGTCTCTGCATGTTCTGAAATCCTCTTTCCCAGTTTCTGGAATTCAGTGCTGTTTCCCAGGTCTTCCGAGGGGATCAAGGAGATGCTTGGGTTCTGGCATCCTGGTTGCTCAGACCCCAGAGTCCTCATCTCTCTGAGACAAATGGTTCCTTCCTTTTCCTGGAGGTGTCCCCGAGCTAAACCAGGTCCTCAGTGCCCCTCACCATATTGCACCTGGAAGAGAGCCCTCCCAATGAGGCTCCCTCTGAGCCTGTTGCCCCCTCCTAGCTAAGCCCAGAGAGGAATTTGTGGGTGGTTAGTGGCCTCCAGGGCTGCCTGGGCAGATTGGGGTGTATGGAGTTTCTGCTGTCTGTGGGGAGGACCCGGAAGGGGTTGATGGCAGCCCATCCCCCCACGTGCCTCCTGACTTTACCCTCTGGCCCTCTGTCACTTCTAGCCTCTGAGGTCACCTGTAGCAGCTCACACCTGGGACCCACACCTGGGCTGTCACCTAACGCCCCAGACCCTCTCATTCTCCACACCCCTGCTGCCTCCGGGCCCTTCCCATCTATTTTGTTGCCTCGCCTGTGAATCCTTTTGAGCCTTTTTACCTAGGATCTGCCTTCCCCAGTCCCTCTCCCCATGAGCATCCTCCTGACCCTGCCCAACATCTTAGTAGGCACACCTGGATTGTCCTCTGACCCCTCCCCCCTCCTCATTCCTGAGACCAAGTATTTGCTTGTCCACTCGCACCTCCTCCCAATACCAGGGTGTCACCTCTCTTGGGCAGCACCTGATCCTTGAGACTTTTTCTCTTCATGTACCTGGGCCTCTGACCCTGCCCATGGCCTCACTGGACAGAACTGGATGACGTCATAGGCTTCCCATTCCTCATTCCCTACAGCTCTGGGACCACCTGTTCCTGCTCACGTGCTTCCTCTTCACATCTGTGTCTCCTCCTCCTCACCGAGTCCATGGTCAGTACCCCACCTAGGCTTTCTCCTGATCCCACTTCCTCCTACATTTGTAGGCTGGGCATTCTGTTGTGAAATGCCATTGAGTCAGCTCATACTCACAGTGACACTGTAGAGGGTTTGCGCTGATGACCTTTTGGTTAACAGTTTAGTATTTAGCCTACAGCACGACACCAGGATTCCTTGTGCATTCTGGTGGTGGTGGTGATGTGCCATTGAGTTGGTTCTGACTCATAGCAACACTGTATAGGGTGTCAGAGGCTGTAAACTTTTATGGGAGCAGAAAGCCTGAACGTTCTTTCCCAGAGCGGCTGGTAGATTCGAACTGCTGACCTTGCAGTTAGCAGCCAATGTGTAACTCACTGCACTACCAGGGCTCCTTCTGAACATCCTACAGCCCCTCAGAGACCCTCCTATTCAGCAGCGCTTCCAGGTCCCACCCACCTTCCCAGACTTCTCACCTTCTCCTTGGACACACGTCCACTCTCTTCTGGCCCTCCCAGCAGGACCTTCCTCCTGACCCATCCCCTCATTTCTAACACTTCAGCCCCCTTCTGACCCCCCCCACACACACACAGCATCTTCATTCCCCACTCTGTGCCAGCCTTAGGCACCTCTGTCTCCCACCTCCTCCTCACTCTCCCCGGGGGATCATCATGGTCTCTTCCTATCCCCCACACCTGGGCACTCCCTGGCTACACCTGGGTCTTCTCCTGACACTTTCTTCTGCCACTCTTTGCTGACCCTCCACCTACTCACTAGACACATCTGGGCTGCTTTCAGCTCCCTCCTACAGACTCAACGCCTTCACGTGTACGCCCCCTCCCACTGCCTCTCCTGAACTTCCTTTAATCAAGCTGGCACCTCAACGTGCCCAACGTCTCCTACCCCACATCTGTGCCTTCTTCTAACCCTCCCCTCTTCCTCAGTTTCCACACCCAGGCTGAGGCTTGGCCCATCCATCTTCTTACTTCACACACTTGGGCTGAGTCCTAACCTCTCCCACCTCCTCAACAACCACATCTGGGCATCCTGTGACCCTTCCACTGCCTCACTCCTATACCTGTGCCTTCTGCTGACCCACCTCCTGCCTTACTCCTGACACCTGGGTGACTTTCCCCACAATGGTGTCACACCTGTGCACACCTGTGGCCCATCTCTCCTCCTCTGCACTCCTGCACCCTCCTCACTTACCATTATGGGGGTTCACTCTTCACTCTTCACTCACCACACTTCTGAAGCATTTGTCTCATTACCCACATGTGGGAGACCTCCGGGGCTCTCCCATGTCCTCAGCTCCTACAGCTTAGTCCTCCCAACTGCCACTCCTTACACCTGGACTATGTCCTGTGGTCAGGCACTCATGCATAGACCTCACCATGATGCTCACAGCAGCTCTGCTCTCATCACTCGAAAGGTGGACCCAACCCCAGTGTCCACAACAGATGGATGGAGTCTTAAAGGGAATTAGATACTAATGCCAGCTTCAGCATGGGTGAGCCTCTGTGGCATTAAGCTAACTGGCAGAGCAAGGCACAAATAGCCACATAGTTACTTTTTTAGGTAAGAAACACAGAGCAGAGTCATCAGAGACACAGAGAGCCCCTCACTGACTACATGGGAGGAGCCATGGGAAGGACTCCTTCATGGGTCCAGGATTTTTGTTGTGGTGATGAGAATGGTCTGGAAGTAGATACTGTGATGGTTCGATGCGATTGTGTACATATAGCCACTAGATCATAGTTCAATCTATACCTGATTTAATGACAAATCTACCCATTAAAATAGTATACAGTATCATGTGCCCTGGGAATAGAGCAAGGAACCAATAAAGCAAAAGAAGACCCACTCAAGTGAAGGGGAAGGGTCCGATTGTGGCACTGATGCTCCTCTGGCTGCAGATGAGGAACCGCTGTGGACTGCAGATGAGAAGCCAGGGAGGGCTGTAGGTGAGGGGCCGTTGTGGGCTGTAGGTAAACAGCACTTGTGAGCAGTAGATGAGCTACTGTGGGCTGTGGATTAGCAGTAGCTGTGGGTTGTAGGTGAGTTGTAGTTGTTGGCTGTAGCTGAGGAGCAGTTGTGGGTCTTAGGTGAGTTGTAGTTGTTGGCTGTAGATAAGCAGTTGTGGGTTGTAGACGAGACGTCGCTGTGTGTTGTAGACATCGCTGTGGGCTGTAGACAAGACGTTGCTGTGTGTGAGACGTTGCTGTGGGCTGTAGACGAGACGTCGCTGTGTGTTGTAGACAAGACGTCGTTGTGTCGCTGTGGGCTGTAGACGAGACATCGCTGTGTGTGAGACGTCGCTGTGGGCTGTAGATGAGACACCGTTGTGGGCTGTAGACGAGACGTCGCTGTGTGTGAGACGTCGCTGTGGGCTGTAGATGAGACGTCACTGTGTCGCTGTGGACTGCAGACGAGACACTGCTGTGGGCTGTAGATGAGACGTCGCTGTGTGTTGTAGACAAGACGTCGTGTTGCTGTGGGCTGTAGACGAGACACCGTTGTGGGCTGTAGACGAGACGTCGCTGTGTGTGAGACGTCGCTGTGGGCTGTAGACGAGACGTCGTTGTGTCGCTGTGGGCTGTAGACGAGACACTGCTGTGGGTTGTAGATGAGGAGTCACTGTGGGTGTCAATCCGGTATTACTGTGGTTTTAGATGAGGAACTTCTTTGGGCTGTAGATGAATACCCGCTATGAAATGTTGATGAGGGCACTGTGGGCTGAGCGGGCTTAGACAGAGGATGGAATCTGTGTGTCCCTCAGTTGCAGGTATTCATGGAGCATCCTGCTTGCCAGCCTGTGAGATGAGCAAATATACTCCTCCCTGCTCTCAAAGAGGTCATTCTCCAATGGGGAGGAATCGGGGGACAGACAGGAATTTTATTCAGGCTTCTTAAGGAAGGCAGGTCATACTATTCATGGAGCACTTCCTGGGACTGAGGTTCTGTGTTAGCCACCTGCTTGTGACCAGGTCTACCACTGCCAGAATAAAGGGGTAGAGTCGACAAAGGAACCCAATTCCTTTGGGGGTGTTTTAGGAATGCAGTCTAAAAGCAAAGGCCTCTGACCCTATTTTTCATCTCCCACCCCCAGAGCCCCTCCATCCTGGGGGCTGGAAAATTATTACAAGGATTTCAATAAACCCTAGACTTCAACAGTTTTCAGATCCTGGTGGAGTCTGTGCATGTAAAAATGCCTAGGTCACACCTGGAGCACCACGCCAACCTTTTAGCTCAGCTGGATCACCTGGAAGCCACTGAGACAGAGCTTGGGGTTGAAGAGAGATGAATGTCTGCCTGTGAGATTGAGAGGGATACAGAGCAGAACCACCCAGGGACTGGGACTGGACATAGCATGGCATGATCTTAGACCACGCCACTAGAGGACTGTCATTTGGAAAGACTTCATGGGGTGGAAATCTGGAGAATGAGCTTCATGGTGACGGAATGTTTTCACTTTGAAAAGGCAGAGGAAAGGCAGTCACTTTGCTCCTCCCACATCTCCAGAGCGAGTAGCAACTAGGTAGTCCCTTGCTTTCCATCGACAGCTTTGACTGGGGCACCAGAGGCACAGTCACTTGTCATATTGCCTCCATAGCTGTCCGTCATCTATAGTTGCTGTGGGATGTACATCAGGACCAGCTGGGGACTCAAGAATTGCTTTGCTGTGGATGAGATGCTGCTGTCGGCTCTAAATGAGGAACATCCCTGAGCTGTAGATGAGGAGCTGATGTGAGCTCAGGACGAGCTCAGGAACAGTGTGGACTATGGATGAGGAACACTTGGGGCTGGAGATGAAGAGCAGATGTGGGCTGGAAATGAGGAGCTGGCTTAAGTTGCAGATGAGGAGTCAGTGTGGGTTGTAGATGAACATCTACTGTAGGTCAGGTGTGGCTGTGAGCTGTAGATGTGGAATTGCTGTAGGCTTTAGGTGACGTGCGGCTGTGGGCGTCTACACATGAAGAGATACTACAGCTTTGGATGAAGAACTTCTTTGGGCTGTGGATATAGATGAGGAATTCCTGGGGGCAGTAGGTGAGGAGCTGCTGTGGATTTGAGATGTGGAACTCTTGGGTTCCTAGATGAGCAGTTTGGGTTGTCAATGAGGAGCAATTCTGGGTTATAGATGGAGAGTCACTGTTGATGTTATCTCACTATTGCGGTCTGTTGATGAGCACTTTAGGATTGCAGATGAGGAGCAGCTGGGGGAGGAGCCACTTTAGGCTGTAGATGAGGAGCGACTAGGTTGTAGATACTCAGATGCTCTGAGCTGTAGATGAGTTCCTGGGGGCTGTAGATGAGGAACTGCAGTGGGCTGCAGATGGGGAGCAGTTGGGAGCTATGGGTGATGAGCTGCTTGGGATTGTCGATGAGGAATTGATCTGGACCATACATGAAGAACAGTTGAGGGCTGTAGGTGAACAGCTACAGTGGGCTGTAGGTGAGGAATCCCTGAGGGCTGTAGGTGAACAGCTACAATGGGCCGTAGGTGAGGTATCACTAAGGGCTGTAGGTGAACAGCTACGGTGGGCTGTAGGTGAGGTATCACTGAGGGCTGTAGGTGAACAGCTACAGTGGGCTGTAGGTGAGGAATTGCTGAGGGCTGTAGGTCAGGAGTTGCTCTGGGCTCTCCATGAGGTGTTCTGGGCATCTGGACTCGAAGGGCCGCTCTGACTTTACATGAACAGCTTCTTTGAGCTGTGGATGAGGAGCAGCTGGGGCTCTAGGTGAGGAGCTGCTCCAAGTTGTAGATGAGGAGTCTCCGTGGGGTGGTCTGTGGATGAGGCTCCGCTGTGAGCACTCACCAGTCCCTGTTGTTATAGAAGCACAAATGTACATGAGTTGCTGTGGGCTGTTGAGAAGCTGCGGTTGGGTTTCCGATGAGGTGCCTGGAGCTGCCAGGTGGCAGCAGAGATTCTCTAGGTTCTCAGTAAGATGATCAGTCATCCATATAACCACCCACCAGCTTCTCCACTAACTTATCCAGTCTGCTGGCTCGGATGGTTCGCACCAGGCAGGTCTCGTCCAGATCTTGGTCTGACCTACATGCACACTGGGCTGGGAAAGAGGAGGGATATATGATCAGAGGCGGCAGCCTCGTGACTTAACATGGACCCAACTGGATGGCACCAGGAAAACCCGGGGACACAGTTCAGACCAAGAATCCCTTCCTTAAGTGACTGTGGGAAGATGTGGGGCATGAATACCTGCCACAGGAAACTGGGCTTGGCTTTCAAAAGTAGAGGTTGAGGTGGTTGGTGATAAAAAAAATATTAGGCCTGTGACAAGTGCTCAGGGTTGCTAAGTGCCTGTATTGGGTTTTGGAGGCTTTAAATATTTGCGGGAGCAGAAAGCCTTAGCTTTCTCCCACAAAGTGTCCTGTGAGCTAAAACCACCAACCTTGTGATTCGCAATTCAATGCTTACCCTATGTAGTTCAAAATACCTATGGGTATCTTCCTAACCACAAGGGTGAATCCTCCCAGAACACCCTACTCCAGAGATGAGAAATCAGTGGCTTAGCAACATCAGGTATCAGCTCAAAGTCACTGCTGGAGCCCAGAACTGTCACCACCTGGGCTGTGACCTTCCTGGTGGTCTCCTGACTCGAAGGGCAAGGTTTGGTACAAGCTCCCTCCCTCCCCAGCTGGACACCTTGCTCAGAGCAGACTGACCCCAGGAGATCCCCTCTGTACATTAAAGTGGGGTTCCGACCTAAAAATATGGTGATCCCAGATCCAGCAAACGGTAAATTCTTGGGGATCCTGGAGTGTGAGAAAGCACCCCCTTTCCCCTCCCACAGGACCAAGATTGTGAACAGAAGACTCAGGGAGGGAGAAGAAGGCCACCTGGGAAGGGACTGACAGGTGGCTCAGCTTCTAAGAGCCATCAGTACCTCACAGCCACCCAGCAGTCCCATGGGCCCCCTGAGAGCAGATTGGTGAAAATGAAAAAGACCCCTAACCCCCAGGACAGGCTCGGTGCAGGGACACAGCCACCAGCACAGACTGCTGGGGCCACGTGACAGCTACAGTTTGATGAAAGGAATCCTGACTTTAAATGTCCACATGCTCACATATTTCACCCCAGCAGCCCACTCCTGCAGATCTCTTCTGGGGGGGGGGGAGGTGTCAGTGTCTGGGGACACACTGCAGGGTCCCCGCAGCACTGCCAGAACAACAGCAGACAGGAAGACAGGAATCCGCCCAGGGAAAGCCTACCTCTCTTCTGGAATATTCTGCTGACCTGATGGGTCCCCAGAGATTGCAAGTTGCATAAAAATGTATATCACAGCCAGAGCCTCAGCACTGGGGGGTAAAAGAAGCCGACTGAGCGTCGGGGATGAGGCTGGGCGAAGCTGTAGGACTGTTGTCCAGCGGCGGCTGCCCAGGGCCCTTGGGTTGAGAGTTAAACACTCAACCAGGATTCACATGTAACAAGACGCCTGGGCTGACGAGAAGTGAAAGCTGGTTTCTGGCATTCCTATAAATATGGGAAAAGTGACTTTGAACCCGGCCAGTAGGGGAGGGAGGGTGAGGGTGGCTGACTCCTTAGGAGGGGCCTGGGGGCCTTGAGATGGAAAGCCCCAGAGGGGAGCTGGGGGTCTCCAGGATGGTGCCTGGGCCCCAGCTCCTATTTAGTCTCCTGTGGCCTTTGGGTGGGGACCCCATACCAGCACTTACCCAGAGCCTGTAGCAGCACTTCCTGGTCCCCTTCCTGGAGGTGTCCACGTGCCATCCAATAGGTTCTGCCTCATAGTGATCCTGTATAGGGTTGCTGAGGAGCAACTGGTAGGTTTGAACCGCCGACCTTGCGGTTAGTTCAGTGCTGACCCTAAAGGGCTGCACTAGCGATGTAAATAAGTCTGTCCTCCTCCTTGCAGATGTTCTTTGGGGGCGCTCTGCAGAAAACTGCCCCAGAACTGTGGCCTTCTCTGCCGGCCCTGCAGGTCCTTGTACTCCTCCGGCCACAGGAGAGTTCAGGTCCATTTGTCACCACAGGAGGCTGGACAGGCCCAGACCAAGCCCAGTGACCTCAGAAGCAGCAGTCTCTGAGAATGGCAGCAGGATCTGGGAGGAGCTGGGGCAGCATGGCCGGGCAAAGCCAGCGTCTGGGGCCTCCTGGACCAGAGAGAGTCCAGAAGAGAGCCCCTCCTTAAAGCCCAGGTCTAAACGGGGACCTGTAGGTAAAGACTTAGGACCCAGTGTCCTGTGTGATGGGGTCGGGGCAGGACACACAGCCTGTGCTGCCCAACCTGACAAACCTAATGTCTCTGCCCCCTTAAAAGGGAAGAACTCCTTGATTTGTCAAGGTTTGGTGAGAGCCAAGAGGAAAGCCAGTCTCTAATCAGACTGTCACCACTCATATGAGCTGGACTGGCCAGTGGCCTGAGAAAGCCAGCAGCTAGGGTCTCGTGGTGGCTGCCCACACAGGGCCAGCTGGACCTCGGAGAAGGCCCAGGGGAGAGAGTCAACCCTGACCATCCATCCCTAAAACCCTGGTTAAACTGGGACCTCTAGGGTTCAGCATCATGTGTGGTGAGGGGGCGGGGTTTGATGCAGGGACTCCACCCACCCGTGTCCACCTCAGCCTTCAAGGCACGTAACCTGATGAACTAATCCACCAACCAGCCCATTCTGGGTCAGATCGAGCCCCATGAACCCAGTAATGGTAGGGGGCTGTGGGGCTGTGGGGCTGGGGCTGGGGGCCCTCAATGAGCGCTAGTCCCGAAGTAACTGGAAGCAGCACACACCCCCACACACACCCCGACATATACACACACAAAGATCTCCTCAGATCATATGATCCTTCCTTCCCTGACCCCCTCACCCGCAACCTCCCAAAGGGACCCTACCTTATCCCACAACTTTCTGCATCCTTTCTGCCACCCCCACCTCCAGGACCCCAACAAGGACAGGAGCAGCATGGTCTGGGGGCTGCTATGACTTGGGAGTGGGGACGTGGGCTGTCCACGTGGGTTCACAATGGTGGCCTGGCCTGATTTGCCCTGAGTCACTGTGTTACCTTTGGGTTCTTTTCAGCCAGAGGCCAGCACCTTTGTAGGTGGGAGCGTAGACCCTATCTCAACGTTCCTAAAAGGGTCACATCCCTGGGTCTAACTTTGATTCACAGAAAATGAGACAGCAGGAAAACATGTCCCCAGCTCGAGTATCTCCACTCAAACTGGGTTGAGAGCTGTCTTCAGAATGGGGGTTCCTGATTACCAGGATCCTACTTATATGCTCCATTGCCAAGGGGGTGAGGTCACATCCTGGGTCCCCTGAACTATCCTAATGTCACAGAAGACCTCCCCAAAGGTCCCTCTGGGCTGCTGAATGCTCAGCTCGCCCCATGCCATCTCCATAACTGTACACAGTGACACCAACAAAGCGTCACCCCAGCACTACCACCACCACCACCCCCCCACACACACACACACAACCCAGGGAGGCTTGGCTGCAGCCCAGGCCCCAACTTTGGATACACAGATCCAGCTTCAGACACAGCTCATCCCCCTTAACCAGTTTGAAACCCCGGACAAACCCTTGTGCTTGTTAGAGTCTCCCCAGTGTCCCCACCTACACAACGGGGGTCAGTCTAGCATCTAGGTCAGCAGGGGATGTGAGACAGCCCCCATAAACCCGTGGGCTGGGGTCCCATGTCCCCACACAGGGCGGGGCTACGGGGGTGACCTTGGGAAAGTCACTTCCCCTTTTGGCCTCATTTCCCTGTCTGCACCAGGAGGGGATATGATTAAATGACTATTAGACCCTCTGGCCTAAACCCTTCTAATAACCATTACATTTAGAATCTGTCCCATCTAGGAGTAGGGATGGGCAGCCAGCACAATCTCACGTCCTTGTCTCCATATCTTGTGTGACCCCTCCCCTGAGCATGAACTGGACTCGGGGACTCGCTTCTAAAGAATGTTGCTGTGGTTAGGTGCCACTGAGTATATTTTTAGTCCCAGTGGGTCAATGTCTTGGTTCTCTCTCATACACTTCTCCATGTCCATCTGTCATGGTTCTGTCTCCATACCAGGAAGCAGAGACCCCCGAGAGAAAGCCCGAATTAACAGACAGAGAGGAAGTGAGGCCCCAGCCCAACAGTTCACAGACACAGTCCTGCCCATAACACGGGGGGTGAGCAGGGAGCGGATTCCCCCAGTCAAGCCTCAGCCGAGACTAGAGCTGAGACTGAGAACTCGGGGCAGGCACCAGCTAAGCCATGCCAGGATTCCTGGTCCACAGAGACGGTCATCAGTTTGTTTTTGTGAGCTGCTAAGTTTGGGGGAGATGTTGTTCCATAGCAGGAGATACCTCCTCCAGCCCACTCCCCTCCCCAGCTTGTTCCAGCCACACTGGTCACTCTCTTAACCCAGTCTATTCCAGGGAGGAGAAAGCATTTTCCTGGGATCTCAGAATGCAGTGGGGCATGAAGGACCAAAATACCCCAACCAGAAAAATTCCTCTTTCAAAGAAACAGTTTCCCTTCCCTAAAGAAATTTCTTCCCACCTACCGGAACTCTCCCTAACTGCCAAACTTCTATGGCCAGCAACCTTGCCCAGATAGAGCCAATCAGCTTGAGAGTTGCATGAATCTTCCCCTGACTGCCTATGAAAAGGCTTGCGTGCCTGCTCTCTGGGTCGCCATCAATTCAGATGGTAGACTCACCGCATGCTGTGTTGAGATCAATAAATGCTTCTGCTGATTGCATACATAAACAGAGTCGTTCGTGGGGGATACGAAATCAGGTACAACAGGGCATGGATGGAGAACCAAGGCCAGCAGGCACTTCTCTGAGCCTTGGAACCCTGGGGGGTCACCCACTCCAAGCCCCTCAATGTACAGAGGAGGAAACTGAGGCCTTCTGTCCTGCAGCCTTCTCCATTCTGGACCTGTGTCCCGAAGTCACTGCTCAGAGCCCCTGGAACTCAGTCTCCCCTCCCCTGGAACATCTGGAGACTCACATCCAGATGTTTCTTCATCTCTGGGCCAACACCACCCAGTCAGTGAGGCACCTGCTGAGGTCAAGATTAGTACCCTGGGTGACACACTGTGGCATCTGGGTGGTGGGGTGGTGAGCACACATCTTCATGTACCCACCCCCTTTAGCCCCCACCCCAGTTTCCCACTTGGAGCAGCCTGAGGACCCTTAGCCTTCTCCCCTGCTTCGGCCTTCTGGCATCTGTCTGCAGTCTCCCCCTGGTGTCCTGCCAGGGCAGGCTTTTGGTAAACCACAAAAGGTGTGTGGTCCCTGGCCCCTCTCCAACCCACTGAGACTGCCCAGATTCCCACTCAGATGGGAGTGTCCAAAGGCCACGCCCCACCTCCTCCCCCCAATTAATTAAAACATGACCCCTCAGGTCCCTCCTGACCTCATTTCCTGAGAGCATGAGTCCCACTCACCCTTTCATAGGAGCTGAAACCGAGGTTCCTGCGGTTGGGCGCTCACCCCCAAACGCTGGGGTTTCTGCCATGACAGGTGCCCCCAGAAGCGGGGATGGGGAGTGGGGTGGGGGGGCATGTGGTGTGTGTGTGATTTCTCCCAGGTTTGGAAGCCGTAAGGTCTCTGGACGAGGCAGCTGGTTTCTGCTCCTTACAAACCTATAGGCAGGCGTCCCCAGACCGCAGTTCAGGGAAAGGCAGAGTGTGACCTTGGAGAGACGAGACAGCGGACCGCCGGACATCGGACATCGGCGGTGTCCCAGCCTAACCAGGATCAATGGTGGCGAAGCCGGCCGCCCTCTTCTGGGTCCCGAGTCCCACGCTGACCTGTTGAGCTGCCGCCTGGCTACTTCCGGCAGGCAGGAGGTGTGGGCTCTGGGACCCGCCCCCCTTCTGCGACCCCACAGCAGGCCCCTCGGGGCTCAGGGGGCCCGCTCACCGGGCAGCGTCCACAGCAGCGCAACCATGATCTGCTGCGATCACGGACCTCGTCCCTATCGGCCACCTCTGCCTGTGACCCAGCACGATCTGCGGTGGACTGCTGGGACCACTCTTCCGGACCCGACTGGACCCGCCCCTAACGCCAGTCCTCGTGACACCCCGCCCCTAACGCCCGCCCGCGTTCCCAACCGCCTTCCCCAACTTACCCCCGCGCGCCCACGCCTCCAGCCTCGGGACCCCAGTTGCTTGGACCCCCGATGTCCTCCTGCCCAGAGGCAGAGTCAGCTCCTCCCAACGTTGCTTGGAGACCCAGGCCCAGAGCGCGGATCCCTCAGGAAGTCCGTCCCCTCCCGACCTGCCCTGGCCTAAGGTCCCTTCATTCGCCCGCGGACCCTGGACGAGAGGACAGGACACGATAGTGTCCCCCACAGGCAGAGGGCACGGGGCTCTGATCTGTGATTCTGAGGCGCTGGACGCGCAGCCCTGATGCCCCCAGCATCATTCTGGGGGTAATGCCTTCACAAGAGCTTCCCCCTCCTGAGTGGGTCAGAGACTGAGATGGCCACTATTGGGCAATCTTTACTTCAGTTGGCAAAACTCCAAACCTGCAGGGTCCCTATCGTACACTAAATTGTGTGTGTGTGTCCCCAAATACGTGTCAGCGTGGCTGGACCAGGATTCTCTGGTTTGGCAATAATGTCAAGACAATAACGAAGAGGGGGTTTCCCTGAGATGTGGCCTGCAACACCTTTTATCCTATAAGACAGAAAAGGGCAGAGGCTGGACGGAGAAGGAGGGAGTGCCTACCACCAAGAAAAAAGAAACAGAAGTGGAATGTGTCCTTTGGACCTGGGGTCCCTGCCCTGTGAAGGTCCTAGATCCCGGGGAAGACTGATGCTGAGGGACACACACAGGGATCTCCAAGGAACGCTGGTCACACAGGTGCTAAAAGGAAGAAGAAGTATTCTCCAGAGCCGCTGCTCTAAATTCAGATGATTAGTCCCCTAAAGCGTGAGCATTGCTTTGGGCAAATCTGCTGCAAAAGACCTCTCTAGTGCTGAGGACTAAGGTGCACCTGACCCATGGTATTTTCTGTCGTCTTATGGGCATTGAAAGCTAGACAGTGAATTAGAAAGACTGGAGAAGGGAAGGATACAGTTGAGTTATGGTTGGAGAAGAATATTGAAAGTATCAAGAACAAACTAATTTTAGAAAAAGTACAGCCAGAAAGTTCCTTAGGAACAAGCATGGTAAGACTTTCTCTCTCATGGATTTTGGCATATTATCGGGAGGGACCAACTAGTCCCTGGAAAAGAACAGCATGCTTGGTAGAGAAGAGGGTCTTCACAAAAAAGGCAGTCCTCCACTGAAATGGATTGACACTGCCCATTGCTATGGGCTCAAACGTAGCAATGATTGTGAGGCTGCTGCCGGATGGGTCTGTTGTACATTGAGACACTGTGAGTTGGAACCAATTTGACAGCACCTCTGGTAGCGTAGTGGTTTCGAATCGGGCTGCTAATCTTGTGGCCAGCAGTTCAAAACTACCAGCTGTTCTGCAGGAAAAAGATGAGGCTTTCTGTTCCCGAAAACATTTACAGCCTTGAAAACCCTATACAGGGTTGCTATGAGTCAGAGCTGACTGCACAGCACACAACCACCACGTCCACTCCCCTGGCAGAGCCCCGGGCAGTGCCTGAGCCTTTGCCCTGGATGTTCTGTGGCAGCAGCTGCAGGAAAAAAAAAATCCAGGCAGTCCGGGGCCAAGGGAAGGGGTCTCCCTGGGGTTCCTGGAGAGGTGTGCCTGCTGAAGGGTGCCCGCCCTCCTGCAGGAGAGGACAACTCCCTGCTCTCTGGAGGCCTGAGCAGCAGGTCAGTAAAACTGCAGGCTGGTGGAAGGACTCGCCCACTGCCCTCCGTCAGTGGCTCCTGCCAGGGCCTCAGGTCTGTTCAGAAGAGACCTCAGTCCCCAACATCACCGCCTTCTGATGGTCGTTACCATGACGCTGCCTCTCCCCTTCAGGACCATCGGAGAGAAGCCCACCTCCTTCCTCTGGGAAAGTGGCCTTTGCTGTCATCCTCATCTTCTGGGCATCTGTTGATCAAATGCCGTGGTTGGTCTCTGCGGTGACGCCATCCCAGGAGCCAGAGTGAGGATCGAGCCAGCCACAGCTCTTCTCCCCTCCATCCTGGCCACCAGCGCCCTCTCCCTGGGGTCCGCCTCTCAGTGTGGTGAACAGTCCTCCTGGGCAGATGCTGGCTTGTCTTCAGGACCCGGTGACTGTTCCCTAGAAAGTGGCCATGGGGTTAGTGCACCCTTCCTGGTACCTGGACCACAGACACAGTTGAGGGACAGTGGCCAGGACGAAGGTTCTTGAGGTGTTCACCCTGACTCCCAGTCCTGGTCTTCCCTCTCACTGACTAGAGAGTGTCTCCCTCGCTGGGTCACTGGGAACATTTCATGAAGCCATGTTGGTGACATGCCTGGTGCATGGTGAGGGCCTAAGTGCTGGCTTCCTGCTCAGGACCCCTGTCCCTCTGGGGTCACTTGCATTTGGGGCATTAGGCCCTCACATTGTGGACATTCAGTGGGGCCCCGCCCACAAAAGGCCTTCCGTACCTGTCTGCCCTGTTTCCACCTGCGATTGTAGACCAGTCTGGGGGCCAGGGCATGGGAGAGCTGGGAGTGAGGACCCCGCTGGCCCCCAGGGCAGCACCAAGGAGCTGACCCCTGCCACCCTGGAGAATGCAGGTACAGACGGGACTCGTCTTCAACAAGGTGAGGGGAAGTCCAGGTGGGGTGGGACCCTGCTTCCCCCTCGCTGGTCATGTGCTCTGTCCTCCATGCCCACCTGAGACACCAGGTAGTAGCAGTACCTGTCTGGTCGGGTGCAGGTGAGGGCCAGGTTGACCATGGTGACTTGTCCCTGAGGTGAAGGTGACCAAGGAGGAGCCAGGTGCAGTGCAGTGGGAGCAGAGGCAGCAGGTGAGGGTCACCTGGAGTCCCTCAGAGCTGACCAGGCCCTTCTCACAACTGAGCATTCTGGGTCCTTAGCTCTCCCCCATATCTACACACGGCCACCCACCCACACCACTGCATTCTGGTCTCACATCCTCATCACCTCCACTAGGGCTACCCCAGGCCCCTCCTACCTGCTGCCTCCTGGTCCTGCTCACCGAGCTCTGAGGTCCTCCCTGGGTGACCCTGCCCCATGCCCCACCTCACCCCCAGGCTCTGCCCTGTTGGCCGGTCTCACATACATCCCACATCCCCCATTGAGGGCCTGTTCAGATACACAGACACACTGGGGTAGGGCAGAGAAAGAAGGTCGGTTTTGGATAATCCAAAATAAGGTCCAGTCATATATATACATATATATATATATATATATATATATGCCATAAATAAGTTATTTTTAAAGGTGTAATTAATTTTAATAAAAGATTTTATTTGGCTAAACAACTCAAAGACATCATTTCAATATACAAATCAGTATACAAATGTTAAAACGCTGCAGATTATATTTGAGAGACTGTACGTGCTCAAATAAAATCTAAAAGAGGGAGAAAATTTTAATGGCATTGTATGTTTTGTAATTATCTTGGCAAATTGAAGTATTTGAAAAGTCCGGATATTAAACAATGTAGTAAATGATTTGATGTCTCTTCTAACTAGAGTCTGCAACTCCCACGATGTTTTTGCGCTGCTTAATCTGGAAAAGAAAATAGCAGAGAAGATGCTGGAACACTCACATGTTCAAAATGAGCCATCTCAGAAGCAGGAGTGGGGGAATCTCACTGCCATCAGTGAAAACGAAGCACGGCCCGACTCCCTCAGGACCTACAATTACAGAAAACATGATGAGGAAGTAGCCTACTTTTTCAAAGAACACTCAAAATTCAGATGTGAAAACCTCAAAATGAAGGATCAAAAAGAAACCTGTGGCAGAGGCAAGAGCTGTTCCTAGAGGATGTACTTCTCAAGTCTATGTTACATGGTGTGACCCAGGGAAGACAGGAGGTGTGACTCAAGGGAAGACAGGAGGTGTGACCCAGGGGAAGACAGGAGGTGTGAC